>NC_063242.1:7109080-7331580 GCF_020740725.1 Corvus hawaiiensis | reverse complement strand
CGCACCTAAGATATTCTTCTGGGATACTCTTATCAACAGACCAAAATTTCAAAAAAGCCCAAAGTCCTCCTGTAAAATTTCAGCCTGCTCTATATGACCAGATTTGGGTGCAGAAAATAAGAATGCGCCGGTTGCTTTTTTCTGAAACAGTGAAATTCTGAAATATGTGCCCATTGCATTTCAAAGCCTTGCTACATGGCAGAAGTTTATTAGCACTTTTATCGTCCCATTTTGGTGGTAGGATTCAAGCTGCCTTGGAAACTTTGGAATTGCTTTCCTCTTGGTATCACAAGGCCCAGGGACTCCCTCACTGGGGCAACTGGGGTGAGGAGCTTGTGGGAGAGGGCAACTGGTCCCTGCAGGGCGCTCCTAGAAGCTCCCGCTCACAAGATGATCTCTTGCTTATATGAACAGCATCCAAAGTTAACTGAGGCACTGTGCTTTTCCAGAAAGTCTGTGTATTCCCGTGCCTGGTTATGCGGGAATAAACAGCATGGAAGTTTCCATCCTTCTGTCTCCACAGGAGGACTTGGTAATTTGACACTGGACCTCTTAACCCAGCCGTCTTTTGGAGGAACTAAATTTCCTTCCCCACGGGGAAGAATTGGAAGGAGACTGTTAGTTTCAATGAATTCAGCATCATTGCCCCACCAGTCCCCTTTCTGCTGTGTTACTGCAAAAGGAGACAATTTGGCTCCAAATGACTAATTGGATTCTTTAAAAACAAAAAAAAATTAAAAATTTCAGTCTTATCGCTGATTATTGAGTCTGTACCTGAGATTAGTGTTACTAATTCATAATGACCTTCCATGTGGCCTTTATGGGCTGAGATTTCAATGCATGTTCGTACATACTGGGTAAAAATATTGCTGTGAAATTATAAACTGTATTTATAGGCAACAGGGCAAAATCCTAGCTTCTGTTAAAAAAAAAAAAAAAAATTAAAAAGAGGGCATTTATGCACTTCTAATGAGTACTGAGCTTGCCAAAATCTCTCAAATTGGTCCAGAGGTTTGGAATGAAGAATTGTCATTTGAAGACGAACAATATGAGTTCTGCTGCAATTTCAGGAGCAATCCCCAGACCTGTTTTCTTTATGTCATGAAAACTTCAGAAACATAAACAGTGCTGAATTGCCACTGGTACTGAATAATTTGGCTTTTATTGTTGCCTCCATTCTTCTTGTGTTCAATAAAATAATTTAATACTTATTAATAAATAGAAGGTAACTAAAGATGACTGTGACCTAGTCTGTTGAAAATTTCTCAGTACCTTTAATTTGTTAATAAATTAAATATGTTTTATTTAAGCAGAATCATATATACAGTATATTAACTTTTTTTTCCAGGCAATCTTTACTCAGCACAGAAAGGCCAGATGTATGGGAATTGTAAAAAATCAGGATATGCATAAAAACTGTTCAAGTGCATAAAGCAGCCCCATCTGGAAGACATCTAACAGAAATGAAGTTGTACAAAACCATTCCATTGATAATAAAGCTAATTTTTATGGGTCTGACAAGTATGTAATTATGTTCAGTGGTGCTTTTCAGATTTTATCACAGTCAATAAACCGCAGTGGTAATTTCATTCCCATTTGACATATTTACATGGAAACATTTGATTGGAGGAATTAGTAACCCTGAAAGCCTTGATAGATATGTTTTAATGATCTGTGACCTCCGCAGTCCCTCATCTGTTTATTGTTGCAACAGGCGAGAAGTCGTTCCTCTGTGACCTTTGTGGCTTTGCCGGCGGGACGCGTCATGCCCTCACCAAGCATCGGCGGCAGCACACAGGTCAGTAAAGCTGTCTTTACTCTTCGCTGTATTTTCCCCAGCAAGGGAGTCCCTCTACACTGGGGAGTAACACAAGTCAAATAGCACGTTACAGCACAAATAGTACATTGGCTCATTGTTTGCTTTGCTTTTTCTCGTTTTTGTGAAATTGGTGTGCCCGGGGTCTGCATCAAATCTTTTAGCTGGGAGTTTGAATAATTGCTTGGGGGGAATAGGGGGTATTTTCGGTGGGTTTGGATTTTTTTTGGGTTTTTTTCTGAAGCAAGTAGAATTGTAAAGACTGGCTTTCTTCTTCAATGAATACTAAGTCTACTAATTTTTTTTTTCCAAGGCCCAAATAGATTACCTACTGTGAAGATTTTGCAAGAGACTGCTAGAATGTCCCTGGGTGAAAATTAGAGACTACATATAAATTAATCAATTTTTTTGGACTGAAGCATAGTTGAAAGCTAGTGTTGTTTCAGTTGCCCTTTCGTAATTTTAAGATAGTTTGTAATTAATAGGTACAACTTTAAGAGATACCACATGGCTGGCATGTAAAACAAGATTTCTCTTCCAGAATTAGTAAAGCTTTCCTACCACCTGGTTATAAAATTTTAATATCAGAAAAAATTAAATTGGTTCTTAGTTTCAGAAGACCAGAAAAAGTGTAAGTATTAAACATTTATTAATACATTCTACCTTAATTGTGCTTTTTAGTAGTTCCTTGTAAGTGTTTGATTATTTGAATAGATTTCGTTCAAACAGACGTAGAAGTGTTGCTGTTTAAGCCACTGTAGTTTTTTTGTTTTACTGACTATCATGAGGATAATGTAATATCATCAGGAATTGCTGTGTGAGTTAAGTGACCATTGTCTAATGTACAGTGGAAAGAAATGGCTAACAAATGAGATGCTGTAGTTGTTACATCATGAATTTTCCATGGATTTTGTAAAGGAATCACAGTGGGAGATTTTATTATGTCCCTGTATAAACTAATCTTCATTCAGGACATATACCATCTAAATGTGTAATTTCCTGGAGAGCAGCTACTCTCTTTCTTGAGAGCCTGAAGCCATTCTTCCCACCCTGTTTTCAGTTTATTTAAAGCAACCATATTTGGAGGAGATTCTTCTGATGCTTTCAGAAAGGTGGAGTTTTCAGTGCTGGCCAGACAGTATCTTGAAACAGATAAGCTCTAAAAAAATGTATATTCAGGGCCAAAATTTGCTTTCAAGTCTAGATAGTAATCCTAATTTCAGAATTTTTTTTTCTAATAACAAGGAACATAAATTTGTGGAAGAGTACTGCCACAGTCAGTTCCCATTCACTGCACGAAGTTTGTATTTTTTAAGTGACCAATAAAAGTAATTTAGTAAATATAGTAAGTTATCTTATTATTACACCCTGAATGATAACACGAGCAATTACATCTACTGGAATAGAAGCTATATGCTTCAGTTGTAATTAACAGTTTCTGTTTTTCTGGAGCTTTGAAGAATTTTCACAGGTAGGCACAAGTTTAACAAATGTGGGCTAAGAAATTAATTAATTAATTATTTTACCCTTTAGCAAAAAACCAATCATTGTTATCGAGAGGATAGGAACTACCTTTTGTTTTTATTGGCCTGCCATGTGACACATTGAGATCGTGCCTATGTCTAGGGCTCATAGTTGGTGCAGCCACAGAAATGGTAAACAGTCGTTTCAGGATGGGGAAGTAGAAGAAATGCAAGTTCTTGTATTTGCCCTTCTTGTCTGTACCTATTATGTGCATGCAGATCTGGTTTCTCAGAAATGTAAGGCCTTATCATCAAATATATATATATAGTATTGTTAGGCCACCAGCCAAGAGAAAAAGTATTTTATTTCCTGATTTATGTGCAAAATTATGCTGAAAATATGGTGTACTCCTGGTGAAAAGCTTTTTGGTTTTTGAAGGCATTTTGCCCTTCTTTTGCCAGTGTGGTAGAGACTTCTTGTGCTATGATCACAGGGATTTACAGGTTATAGATCATGAAGCTTGCATCTAGCAAGCATAACTTTATATTTTATGTCAGGACTGGAGGCTCGTTATTACTTTGCTATTAACTTTATACTATACAGGACAGTATCTCAGAGGCAGAGGGATCTATCTTTTTGGCATTTATCTGCCTCTGTGGCACAAACAATCAGAGATGATTCTTTAGCAGAAAAATTATCTGTAGCTTCTATTTGTTTCAAGGAGAATGACACAATCCACCTTTGCTGGCATTGTTGCACTTACATGGGTTCCATTGTATTTTCATCCAGTGCTCAACTTTATCTCAGTCATTAGTTGCATGCACTCCTCCTTGTACTTTTCTTTGTACCTTTTTTTTTCTGTCCCCAATTGGCACAATTTTCCCAAAGCAGAATGCCAAAGCAAATTACAATCAGGTTTGAAAGGGATAGGTATCAAAAATAGTCTAAATGGCTTGAATAATTCCCTACTGTAATACAAGCTGTCTAGGGGGCTGACACAGAACATATTCCAATCCAAGATTTACTTCTATCACCTGTCAGAGGCCCACGATTCAAGGGTAAATGAACAAATCCTCACATGTAGTTAAGGAGTCTTAACCAACTTAACAAGTCTCCTCTTGTCCCAGCCTCAAGGCCTGAGATGTCCTGACACCCCAGAGAAATGTTCAGCTGCTGGAAGAGGTTTGACCCAAGAGAAGGCTTGGCTGTAGGACCAGCCACTTAGACTTTTGATACTCTTTATTCTGGTATTTCTTACTCTGTTCTTCTCTTTATAGACTAAATTATTTCTGTGTACCTGGATAAATGCCTTTATCTTGTGAAAGATGCATTTTCTTTGGAAACATTACAGGGGCCATGAAGTATAACTTGGTGTGAAAAAAGTTGGCAGAATCTGGCCTTCAGTCACTCACGGAGCAAACTGTAGGGACTAGTTTGGTAAATAGGATGTTATCCCTTGAAGAGGTGTTTTTGTTTTTAAATGAAAACAAGTACAGCAATGTTTAACTGAAAGAAAAAGCCATTAGTTTTAAGACTTGAAAAATGTTTGTACTTAATATATTTACAAACATGATGTATCTGCATAGAGATTTCCTTGATACAGGCTTTCTCAACTGTAAAGTAGGAACAAATAATCTGACTTGTCAAGAGATTGCTGGTGTTTTACCAGTTGATGTTTTTTTTCTGTTTTAAATATGTCATGTCCTTAATGACTGGCCTGTGAGTAACGCACACTTTGAACAGAGAATAAGCAAAGTCGCTGGCTGATTTTGTCCTGGGAAGTTGTTCCAACATTATTTTATGATTTGAGTGTACCTTCTTCCAGTCCTATTCTGCAAGAACCTGTCTATGGAATTCTGAAGGTCTTTCACAACTATGTAAATATCCATGGCCTTAACTTCTATTTTGTGAATCGAAGCAATGGCAACTTCCAGAGTGGTCCAGAGTTCGACCAGAATTTTATCACACTGAAAGAAATACTTACATCTCTGTCTGCCAAATGCTTTACAATAGGCACTTGTGGCTGCCTAGGCTGTGATAAACTGTCTTAAGAAACTTGGACCGCTTGCAGTATCAGCTGGTGCTATGTGGTAAATAAGGGATAGTTTGCAGTGCTGCAGGAACATAGATGCCATAGTTCTGGTGTCTCAACAAGGCTGGGAGGAAACAACTTTGTCTTTTGAGTCATCCTGAAGCAAGTTTTTTTGATTTGTATTTTTTTCCAGTAAGAAAATCTTCCTGAAGATAGGAAGATAAATAATGTTGCAAATTTTAGTTTTTGCTGGATTTACAGTAAGTTGAATTCCACAAAGAATTAAACTATTACCTGAATTTTGTAACAAAAGAAGGGTAAATAACCTCTAAACCAGCCACCAAAAGTAAACACACACACACACACATATACACACACAAGAAACATATAATATCTGATAATTTAAATATTTTGCCTTAATCGTGATCAACTAGGAAATTGCATGAGAGAAAATAAAAGTAAGGGTAATTATTTCTGGCTTGAAATGAAAACATGGAAACAATTCATAATTTAAAATGTCTTTACTTTAGGTTCTTGCTCTTATTGTTCTGCTCTCCTTTATGTGCCTGTTCTTTTACGTTTCCCAATAAACTTCCATTTGGTGCTGTAGTAGCTTTCTCAGTCCAACAGTGCTGATCAGTCACAGCCTGTGTTCTCTTGCATTAAATCCCTTTTTTAATGTTGGTTAGTACTCTTGCAAATTGCAAAAACCCCATCCTCATCTTCTACACATTGACAGTCTACATTTGCTTCCCATGTGTTGGTTGTGGTGGGATCTTCCCAGGGGTGATAGAAGTACATCACAGTAGTAAAGTGTTAGTGGGTAAGTACACTTACTGTGCACTTACTGTGCACTTCTGTGGCACTCACCATGAACCTATGGAACTGGTTAAGGAGATTGTGCCTTTGTTCAAATATTTTCATGCATTTTTGAAGATGGTAGCTTATATCATACAGAACACTGTTTGTATGATTGCTTCTGCTCACTCATTTCAATCTTGCACTTCTCAAGACATTTATAGGTCAGTGTAATAAAGAAAGAAAATTTAATAATATATGTGTTTTTATCCAGATGAGTGACTCACTTTGTGTTTCTTTTTCTCATGTGAACTGCTCTTTGACTTTAATGTGTAGTTACATTACTCGGCATTGAATTTAATGTATAATGTAGCCTCTTCCCTTCAACTTCCCCACCACAGCTTAAAAAAATTATAATGTTGAATACCACAGGAAATGTAGCACAGTAAGAAGACTTACTGCTCTTTTCAGCAAGAGAAGAGATGAAATTTGAAGAGCATCTTTATTGTTTTCCCTTTTCTGTTTACACCAACATTTGCAGCAGATTGGCGAATTGATTGTAGCAAACCTTTGACCAGCAAAGACACCAAAAACCTGGGGTTTTAAAACTGTGTGCAGTAGCAAGAGAAAAAAACTTCAGTTACTCATTAGCAGCAGCTTTAATACTGTTTTTATAGACTAGTGTTCCCTATGAACTGGTCCTTTTGTCATTTGCTTTCCCAGATTTTGATTGTTCGAGCTCAAATTTTCCATGTTAGGTGACTTAACCAACAGATGCACTTCAGAAGTTGGTTGCAGTATTGTCAAAAATGCAAAGCCATTTCTTTTGTGATCCTGTGGTCAGGAAATGTAGCTTTTTGAAAGTGCTTGTGTTAAGAACAAAGTAAGCCCCCATGAAGTGGGTCCTTGATCTTGGAATGTGTATCCTTCTTTTTTCCCCCATGGAGCTTGTTGATCATTGAGTCATTTTGGGGGACCTATCCTTTTTTTTCATGGGGCATGTTATTGGTAGAGATGGTGAAACACAAAAATGTCTTCTGTAATGGTTGAGGGGGGAAGGAGGAAGGTGATTTATTTTTTTTTACCTTTTTTTGTCTTTAAATATGTAGAGTTTGTCCTTACAGTTTTGGATACACTATTTTAAAGTTATTAAATACTGTTGTTTAAAAAAAATTGTCAATACTGATATTTTTATTTGTGTAGTTTTAATTTTGTATGAATTAGAACCTTGACTGGGGGTGAAGAAAGTCCTCTTGGAATTTTTAATGGCAGCCCGTATTAAAAGAATTATGTTTATTGCCTGAAATGTCTGGGGGCAAGAAAGGTGGAGGGAACATTGTGACACAAAGTCTGATTAGAAGCATCCTGGCCCATAGATAGGGAAGACAAAAAATACTTAAATTAGTAGGTCTGTGGAAAACTTTAATAAATAAACAAAAAATAAAAGTACTCCTGCAGCTAATGCACTCTTCAATATCACCCAACCCGAAGAAATACCTAGTTGTCTTTTAATTTTTTTTTTCAACTGTACTAATTAACCTGGTTAATTTTCCATAAAAATACTGTTTCCCATGTACAGCTGCTAAGAGTTACAGGCTGTGCTAGGCTATCTTTTTTCCTCCCAGTTTAGCTGGCTTTTGTTGTGCAGTGCTACTGTGATGTATTTTCTGTCAGGTGAGATTTACACATAGTCTGCTTGACAGGAGCAGTTAACCACAAGGATTTCCTAAGGAGAGACTTCCTGGAGCAGTGGGCAGGGATTATTATTTTTCTTACGGTCACGACGGAATTTGCAAGCCCTCCTGGCTTCAACAGGCCCTCACTCAGCTGTCAGCCCCACTGGCCCTGCCCTGGCACAGCAGCAAACCTTTACTTGATCCATTCTCCCCTGAATGGCAAACTAAAAATCTCAGTTCAGATCTGCCTTTTTTTACAAGGGGGCAAGTTGGCAAGGTTCTAGTGCGTTTTAAATGAAAGCAGTTAAAATAAGTATGTATGTTATCTAAAATACCTGTGGCTTAACTACTTAGGCTTGAAAATGTTGCTATCTTCTTTAATGCTAGATGATAAAATAAATCAGAACTGGAAATCTTCAGTTCAAGAACAGGTTACGTTGCTAGGGAGTCTATGGCCTCCCAGAGAGTTTAATTGAAGCAGCAGCCACTATCATGCAAGCTGCTGGGAAAATCAGCTTCTCCAGAGCAGAGTGTCAGGGTCTGACAAGAAAACCCCATTTGGGGCAGGAAAGACATACTTTCTAGCAGTCTCAATTTGTCCAGCATAGAGGCTTCGGCTCTGTGTCCTGCCCCTTCACCTTTCCTTGTCCCATGAAACAATAAATGAAAAACATTGGCTGATATTCTCTCCAGCAGGCTGCTAAAAGCAAATATTCCAACTCTTTATGGAGCTTTCAGAAGCTGCTCCATTCTTTCCATCCAGCATTACAGGCTTTTCAGGCCTTGAGGACCTTATGTATCTTTTTCCCTTGGGAGGAAAAATCCCAACAATCTCCAAGAATGAAAAATGCAGATTTCTCTCTATTCTCAGAAGTCTGGCAAAGTCTATTTCAAATTCTTCAGCGTCTCATGCTATAAACAGGCTTGAAAAATTTGTGTTGAGGGCATGGCTGTTTAGGAGTGGCCTTTTGCTACTGATTGCAAAAGGCAACTCTTACTGATAGTGTTTTGCTGGTGGTGTGTCTTCTGTCAGTCTTAAAAACTTCAAATTGTACCTCCTAATAGGCTTAGGGTTCAATTCTGAAACTACCTATCCTAGACCTCTGAATAGTCTACAAGGTATGTATCTGTCCGTAGCAGTTTTATCCAGACTTCTTGGGGATGTTGATTCCTGATTGTAGTTTTTAGATAAATACTTCTGAAGGCTCACACACTGCAGTGAAGATCACCCCAGTCAGGAGCTGGCTTTTATCTTCTCCATACAAAAGGAAACCTGTTTCCTGCCTAAATGGTAACATCTGCCTGTAAGCCCCACAGAACATTTCTGTGGCAACCAGTTGGAAAAATGGGATGCAGGTGTCTTAGCTAGTCATCACAGTGTGTGTATCTGTCATGAGGTTTTGTCTTTGTGTCTTCTAAGGGGTGGACCCCTCCACTAGAAGGAAAAGTTCTCTTTTCACAGAGCAACTTAGACACTAAAGATTTTTACCTTTCTTCAATTAGTAGTCCTCTAGAAATTTTCGGTGCAGCTGCACATTCAGCAGTGATTTTATTTTAGTCTTCTGAAAATATTGTCCTAGTCTAGGTTTGGTGGTTGGTTTTTGTCTGTTGTATTTTCATTAACCTCTCTGAAATTTGGCTGAAAATTGGCCTACTGTTCAGAAAATATTCACAAAGGCAGAAGACGTAGCAGGCAAGATAGGGGGAATGGAGCACAGAGTTCTGGTTCATATTCTCAGTCCCAGTTTATTTATGTTATTTAAAGGATAACATTAAAAATTCAAGGTTGGAGATAAAAACAAAGACACTTTTCACCTGGAGATGTTCCTTTCTGAGCAGGTGCTGAATACAAGCATCAGTGTGATTTTTCACCTTCTGTCTCCCCTGGTGTTGCTCTTGGGGCTGTTCTTGGCCCAACTTCAGGGGAAGGTGTAGTGTGAGAGGAATGCCTGTCACCTGGTTATGATATTTTCATGGAATAAGTCCCAGTAACATGGTTACTCTGTTTCAATGAAGTTCTTTCTCATCCTTTTTGCTGCTGTGTAATTCCACGTGGGAAGTCAGTTGGATACTGATGTGTTTCTGTCATATTTTGCAACTAACACATTGTATTTGGAAATTTATGTTATATTTGTGTTTGCTATATACACACGGGCTAAAAGCTGATGGATATGCCAGAAATTTGGGCTTGTCTTCCTTTTCTGTAGATGAAAACTGATAATCTTCTCTTGTCGCCTTCTAGGAGAGAAACCATTCAAATGTGATGAGTGCAACTTTGCTTCCACAACACAATCGCATCTGACACGACATAAGCGTGTCCATACTGGAGAAAAGCCTTACAGATGTCCCTGGTGTGACTACAGGTAATGAGTCATTAACTAAAGCATGATGAGAGAAGGGTTAAGGTGATCAGATGAGGTTCATTTGAAGTCACCAATAAAAATATATTGCCATTAAAACACCATCAGGGCAGCGGTAATTACATATTAAATTAGGAGCTAAATTTAAAAACTTAGTCTTCAGTATTTAGGTATGACTTTATAAAGAAAAACAAATGATGGGAAACCTTTTAGTGGTAACACTACAGTGCTAATGTTGAGTGTTTGTTTCACAGCTGCTCCAGTGTCTGTTGGAATTCTCTGTGGTGAGGTTGCTTATCTGCATTGCCTTTTCAAATCAGTTGCCGTTTTGAAATTTTTTTCGGTTGAGTTGCAACCATTTCACCAAGAAAGGAAAAGTTCTCTAAAAGGCTCAGCAGCCTAAATACTCACCAGACACTTATTAGAACTGGAAGCAACTCGAGCTAGTTACAGTTTTCCAGAGCCTTGTTGTTCTGCTCCAACTTTCCTTCTCCTTGCTAGCCAGGGTGTTGGGATGAGAGTTGGCCATAGGGTTGGTTGCATGGCAAAGCCTCCCTTGTTACACCACTAAAACCCATCCCCATGTTAGGGCAGTAGATTAAATTTAGAAGAATCACATGATTGAACAGTGATGATTACTTCTGGTGCTTACCTCCCGTGTCTTTGGTTCATTATACATATTAAATGATCTCATATTGCTTCTTAAGTGAATCTGTACTCTTAAATACACTTCTTCTGCATTCCTGAATACTTTTAATACCTTGCAGTGAGGTGGCTAGTCTATGTGTACTATAAAGGAATCCATAGAAGTATTTTATGGGCAGTTTGCAAGAGTTGATGTTCAAAAAGTTTTTAAAAATCAGCATTATATTTGATAAATGGCATATGATTAGATGTATGTGTTGTGATGCATGCACACAAGAGGGGAAAGTTAAACATTTGATTATACCACTATAGCATTTTTTATTTTCTTTTCATGCTGAACATACAACTGTAATGTTCCTTTAGTATAAGTTTTAATGTGGTTTCCTAAAGCAAGACTATATAATGAAGCCTATCTGCTCTCCTAATACCTGTTTTCATGCTATTTATGAGCTACTTTACAGAAAACTCTTGTACAGAAAGCTTCTGCAGTGGTTGCACATTTTCCATATAAAACTTCTTGTTGCATTGTTTTGTTTGTGTGGGGCAAATATTTTGTGAACTCTTCTGTACTAAGCATCTATTAAATCACTCTCTAGAATTGCAGAGAACTGAGTTTGATAACCTTGGGGGAAGGGGGCTATGTTTCTATGATGCTACCTTAAGTATGCCCCTGCTTTCTTTATATTTTTCTTTATACATAGAAGTGGTTTTGTCAGCTTCAGTAAGTCATCTAAGGCTTAGAGGTGGTTTTCATTTGTCAAAGCAGTTGTATTAAAAGGTGTGTGTTGAGTGAAGTGAGAGCATATAAGCATTAGTGTGACATGATGTGCTGCACTGAAGGTAAAAGAAGTGCTGTCTTTAATGCCGTGTGTTTGAGGACACTTAATCTTGCGGTCATCCACTTTTACTGAATCATCCCAGTTGGCAGGAGTAGGCTTATTACAGAGCTGGGTAATGAGAGGGTGGGTTACAGTGGGTTTGAGCTCCTTGGCTTGAAGACCCTAGAGACTGGGAGCATTGTAGATGTGAATCAGTTTGGGGTTTGTTACACCCACAATGCATAGCCTAGTGCTCGGTTGAGTGAAAGACAGGAGATCATTTTAATTTGGATGAAGAGTTTTCTGTATGGGATATAAATTCCAAGAAATAACAAGTTTTTTAGGAGTATTTTATTACACTGGAGGTTATTAGAGAAGATGCAAGCACAACTTATTTTATCAGCATTAACAAGAAATATCTGGACATGCCCTGCTTTTACATTATTGAAAAATAAATATTTCATTGCAACAGAATGTTAGTTTCCATTCTTCACAGGCCAGTTTTGACCTAACCTTTGGAGGCTGATCTCTACAGATACCAGCTGATGAAGCTTTGATTCTGCAAGAAATTTGTTCCAAGCTCAGCTGAAAAACATCTGGCAGGGATGCAGGAACCAGAGCTATGCTGCTGCTGCTGCTGCTGCTGCTGCTGCTGCAAGCTCGTAGAGGCAGCAAGGCACTCTGTGTAGCTTCAGAGGAGCCTGTAGAGGGGCTGCTGTATTTATTAGCTCAGCAGTCCTGCCTTGTGCCTGCCAGTTTCCACCACACTGGGATAATTAGCCAGCCTTGTTGGCAAGTGTATGTTTTGCTCTCTTCTTCTCTATCTTTTCTCTCTGTCTTTGCTCTCTAGCTCTCTCTCTTCGTTTTAAAATACAATTTTAAGGGAATCATATGTTGCCTCCTTGTCAAGTCTCCCAGTACTATCTCTTTTAAAGGAAAGTTATTAGGAACTCTGTAAATAAAATTGTTTGCACCAGTTCAGCACATGGTATGTAGTCTTGCAAGTGTCACCTACAGAAAACATTAAAATGAGGATTTTAAAATCTGCTGATCTAGTGATAAAATTCACCCCCATATCTAATGGTTGGGGTCTCATTGTGATGCTGCAAGCTCGGCCCTTGCACTGTAAGTTCATCCAGACTATTTCATGTGTTGCTGTTTAGTGTTGCTTGGCAACTGCAGACTCTTTAATGAGCCTTGTATTTTTAGCAAGGTGAATATTCCTCTTTTTGTGTTGGGATATGGAGGAAAGTACTGTTAGTGCTAATGTAAAGTCTCCTTTCATTGATAGGTGAACTGATCTCTCTGTTCTATAAAGCAGTCTGAGACACTTGAATTAAAACAGTGGCTAAGTACAAGATATTTAAATTATTCCCATTCAGCTCATCAGTGTTCAGAGCATTCTTGGAGATTCTTGAGCTTTTCAATTCTTCTGCCTGAAATTTTGAATAATCATCCTGCAAAAATTCTTGCCAGTCTAGTGAGTGAAAGGCTAGCTAACCCTGGCTAGAAGTACAGAAGAAGGGCTATTAGAAGAAACTAATCTGAATTTAGGAACTGTTATAAACTTTATAAACTGAAGTGAAATAGGCTGTAAGATACTATGGGGAAAAGAGTGATTTTGGCTGCATGGAACAGAAAAGGCAATTTATTCCCTATATAACACACAGCATGAGACATTCTTTTCTTAACTAGAAAAAGATATGAATGGATGTGGTTTTCTGAAGGAATAATAAACTAACCTAGCATTTTTAGCTCACAAATTGTAAATTCTCTGTAGTATGCATATGCTTATAGTTTTACTTCATTATTCTTGAAAAAGTGTTCCCTTCCATCTCTAGTTTTTGTACTGTGACCACTTGATATTTATTTTTGTTTAAATCTTTTGTATTTTGATGACAAAGAAATTAACATTGCTTTTTGATACAGTAGTGTGCGACTTCTAGTAACAATTGCAATTTAAAATTATGTTTTCAGTCTAGTTTTTAAAATCCTTTAGAAGGAAGCAAAATATAATATTCATAAGCACAAAAATTTGCTTGTATGTTTTGGTTATATATTTTTCACATTTTTGTGATTTTTAGATAAAAATATGCACGATTTTCCGTTGCATTTATTTTTTCAAATCACACAGCATGTCTCTCCATTCTTGAATCAATGTGCTTTGTCATACAAAAATATTCATTCACCCTTAATTAATGTTCAACTTAATTTTATAATACAGAATTGGTCTCACAGGGCCCTGCACCACCATTACTTATGCAAGGCTTATTTTATATTTCTTAGTCATTTAAAAAAGATGTGTTACGTGGCTGAACTTTTCAGATGACACCATCCTGGAGTTACACTGACAACAATACAGTTCGCATTTGGTAACGGGCACGGTAAGCACTGGAGATGTATAACATCCTGAAAAGGAACAGTGCCTGTGACATAGGTTTCTAAATCTGTTGGTTGGACAGTCTGCGGACAGACTTTCTAAACCTGCAGCATAGTTAGGTACCTAAATTTTACCTGATTGCAGAAGTGAAAAATTCCCCTAAGTCTGGTGATGTCAATGAAAGATGCAGATATGCAGCATTTTCAGAGCTAAACTGGTTTTGTGCATGTGTCTAAGAATGGGAAATCTCATTTATTCATACATAAGGTTTTTAAATTTAACTTCCATTTGTTCTGACTTTCTATATAACTATCACAACTTCTCAGGCAATTTATGTTCATGGTGTGTGTGAGGGGGATGTTTCAGTGAAATGAAAGTTACGTGGAGGGGGACATGCAAAAGGCAGAACCCTGCTTTTCTCACATGGTCAAATTCATTGGATTACAGTGCTTGGGAGAAGCACTGACACAGTTTTGTGATGCAGAAGGAGTATGCTACAACTTTGGCCAGGAGAATGTGGGACAGGTATTATGTTAATGTGCTTCATGCCATCCCTCTGCTCTGATTAAAGAAAATTATTTTCATTTCTTTGGGATTCCACTGTATGATTCATTTTGCACAGAGTACCCGTGGTGGTGAGGGAATGGAGGGCAATATCCAGGAGTGTTCCTCAGCCATAGATAAGGAGGTGTAGAAGTTGTATAAAACAAACAGCCAGGCCAGTAAAACAGCATGCATTCCTTTCTACAATCTATATGACTTGTGAAGGATGTCTTACAAGACTGAGAATAAATAGCATACATTTTTAATATAATTATGTAAGCCAAAATAAATATTTTACGTTTATTATGCATAATAAAATAATTAGACAACATTCTTTAAGGGATTATGGCATCTGAAATTCCAACTGCAGAAGGATTCATTGCATATTTTCAGCAGCAACACCAGTATGACTTAGGGGGAGTTACTCCACAGGGCTACTTTTCTTTTTTTGGACAGCATCCCTAGGGAATTCCTATTTCCCTCTGACTTACAGTATCTGTTCATAGGTTGTAAAGACCAGTGTATAATACACTCCAGGATTTGCACCTAACTCATAAGAATGTGCAAAGTAAGTGTTTTCTCTCTGTTTATTTTCATGAATTCAATAACCTTTAGGCATGATTGCATCAGCTGTGCACTATTCCCTTGTTACATCAAGGATAACTAGGGACTACTTTACAGATGAGGTAACAATATGTACTAATTCATAGCAAAACTGAAAGGCTGTTAAGGCAAGTTCTACATAAAATGATGAAAACAGTTTATTTATCATTAAAACATTAATATCAATATGCTCTTTGTAACCAATGAAATTTATTATGCATGTATAGGAAATAACCAGGTTATACAATTGTATAGGCTGATGAGGATTCCAGGTGGCAACCAGCACTGCACTATGGGAAAACATTTATGTATATATATATATCACAAAGGCAGAATTGGAAAAAGAAAGGTGCATATACTTTGTACAAAAGCAAAGTTGTTAAGGAAAATAATGCATGTATGTACTAGAGTAAACAGGGCCTTCAGGAAGTACTTCAGCTTCTGTTGTGTTCAGCAGCAGGAGTTGAGGATATCCAGTGCCTTGTGCTTGCAGACTTGTAAGCAGATTAAGATAGAAGTTTAGATGGACATTCTGTCAGTGCATGGGCACAGTTCCCAGATGAAAACTCAGAATATTACTCCCCCCTTAGTTTTTAATAAACATTCAGATAAAATATTTGGAAATATTTCTATTAATCTGGAATAAAATATGCTGTAGCATTTAAGTCTTTAAAAGAAAAATAATCTGAAATACAATTTAGATATAGTTGCAAAACCACTTTAATTATTCTAGTGAATACCTGGCATACAAAACAATGGTTAGCCTCATTCCCTTTAGTAATGTTTCTGTGGCTTAACAAAGCTTCTTATATTCACCTAAGTTATAGCAGATAGTTTATGTGGTAAACTCAGAATAAAAATATGCAGTGTTGTAGCAGTGCACAATATAGATCAGCTACCAGGTAAACCAACTTGACCAGATGTAATTCCTAACATTCCGAAACGGAGAGACACAAGTAATGATGTGACCCTCTCTCGGACGTGTCTGCACTGTCTGCACTGACTGAGAAATCGTGGCTCTGTAATTTTGAACAATCATGTTGGTGGCAGTGTATAAAAGAACTTGGGCTCCCTCTCTCAAAGATATCCAATGACATGCTCAAAGTATCCAGTGTCACTGCCTGGAGTGCTTAAGAGAATGGATGTGTAGCAGGAGGCATGATTCTTTCTTTACAAAGGATACGTGTACGTGCACACACGTGTGCTTTGGCAAATGTAGACGTGGTGACTGTGGTCCGCAGTGAAGTTGCCGTGTTAAGAGGCCATGGCACAGCATGCAATACTGCAATCATTTTGTGAGGTCCTTCACATTCTGTATTTGTAACTAACAGCATAGTAAATGCACTCTACGTGGTAGAAGGGTAAAAGAGACTTTTACGAATTTTAATGACTAATACTTGTTAGGAAAATCCATCAGTAATTCCATGAGCATTGGTACCTCTTTTGTTGTTTTTTTCTTCTTCCAATTTATTTATTTATTTATTTATTCATCCATTCATTCATTCATTCATTCATTCTTAGGGGTTTGTTTTTTCCCCCTGTGCCCACTCTAAGCAAGATGAATTAAAATATGCTTTTTAAATTCAATGGATCTGTGATTCTCATGCTAACACTGAACTTGGGACTTTACAGATCTGCCCAAGTGGTGATGCAATTGCAAACACTGATAATACTATTCTAGTCTCACTTTGGATTGAGTCCGTTGAAGAACAACTTTTAAGAGATCTATTTAAGCCTAAATGCTGTGCT
The DNA here is from genome assembly GCF_020740725.1 of Corvus hawaiiensis. Lineage (NCBI taxonomy): Eukaryota > Metazoa > Chordata > Aves > Passeriformes > Corvidae > Corvus > Corvus hawaiiensis. The sequence goes on along the minus strand of NC_063242.1, from coordinate 7,314,696 downwards.
AAATTACTCAAAGGCGAGTTTAATGTTATTGAGACATGAAGCCATTTTGATATCAACGTAAAAATTAATATCTGGTTTCAGCATCTCTGTGTTACAGCATGTCATGATCCTAGGCCAGCACTTTGTAATTTGTTCACACTTCAAGTTTTGAAAAAACATTATCAGGCTCCTGATTTCTTTCACTAGTCACTGTCTTTCCCTTACTGTTCAATTTGGGCTTTGTCCCTAAATGTTTCTTATGGAGCCTCTTCTCTGCTGAACTGATGCTCTTTTTTCTGAATCAGTGTCTAAGACACTTAACCCAAAACCTTGAAGTATTTAGTGTCTAGGAAATATGAATAAGACCACTTCATGCAGTGGACAGATTAATGTAACTAATGTATTCTTTTATCACATTTTATCTTCTTTCTGTCCTCACACTTCATTTTTGCTATCATATGTAATCATCACTGTCTTATCTATTCCTCTTTCTAAAGAGCATAAATACATTATCATAAATACATGTATATTTATATCTAATATAGACTTAATTCATATTTATCAATCTGAAACACCGGCATATATTTCGAATTAAAATAATCTTAAGTATGCTGTATTTTGATAGTAAATAAAATTTTAGTATTAACCTCACGATGAACAGCAATGCTATGGTCTTAATATAGCTTGTAGTAGCAAAAAGATTTGTAATTTCCTGTTCTTACAGTGCTTCTAATAAAAAAGTACAGTGAAGATCTTTTATGTCTACAGATAAACTTTCATTTGTTAGAATGGTTTGATCTAAAAATAGTCATTGGCATCACAGCTTAATTAATGTGAGCCTTTTATGTAAAACATGTTTTAAAAAAGACTAAAACAACCATATATGTTTTCTTTGCTCTTGCCTCTTAGCAGAGAATAAAAGAATTAATTTGTTTGTTTCTTTTGTCATTCCTTTATCCCCAATCCAGTCATTATAAAAGGGCCAAAGCTATCTTTGGGGGTAAATCTACAAGGAATTATTACTATTATTATTATTATTATTATTATTATTATTATTACTAGCTACCATCTAACTACATTGCAGTAGTTAGCAATCTGAAAATATTCTGATAGTGTTACAGGCCTCCAAGATGAAATTGATAGACATGAGCCTTTTGTGTTGTGTGGGGCTTATTCTCCAGGCTATGTGGCTACTACCCTGAAAAAAGTTTCTGTATCAATGCTGTCTTTATGACAACTTTCCCTCTTCCTCCTTCACGTGTGACATACTAAACAGTTTAAAATCTGGGGACGTGACAGAAAGCAAATTCTGTTCTGAAGTGGTTCCAGAAAGAGGTGTAGTCTAGTTCAAGGGGAAGAAAGGGAAAGGTTTTTTCTGTTTAAAGTCTGATGAAAATGAGATAAAGAAAAGAATTGCTGAATAGCAAGTGAAAGAAGGAAAGAAAAGAAAAAAGCTTTTGTGTTTGAGAAAAGCTTGCTACTTAGATACTTTTAATGCATTAGAAATGGTGAGCAATTTTCCAGGTAAATATGGCATTGTTAGAAACTCCTGATTCATTAAAGCTAAATAAAATTCCTTGTGCATTCCAGCAGAGTTGCCCTTGTCTCTGTACCAGCTTCTGCCCAAATTCTCATGGAGTGGTATGCTGGGGCACTTTGGGCACTCAGGTACTAAAGCCTCTGTCACCACCACAAGGTTGCCCACCTCCGGAGTGGAAGTGTGGGCTCGATGCACTGGGCCGGCACCTCTGCAGTGTGGCTGGAGGGTGTTTTCCAGGCACCACAATATTATATGGTGGGATTGAGGCTCTGGAGCAGCATCAGCAGCTGGGGTTTGGAAGTCTGGTGTTCCTGGCCACCCTCTTCCCAGTGTTGTGGGGAACCTCTATGGGCTGAAAGCTCATCTCTGAGAACCTCAGCTCTTTGCTTTGGAGAGAGAGGCATCAGAGATTTGGGAGCTCAGAGTTCCAAGGATGTTGCTTCACAACCTGTGTGTTCAAGGGTGCTGCTTAGTGTTGGCCAGTAACAGGGAGAGCTTGTCTCAAGGTTTGTGTTGTTGCCTTTTCTCCTTCCTGAGCTGCGGGGAGAAGGTGGTGCGTTCTCCATAGGAAAATGTGGCGTAAGGAAGACAGGCCATTTGGTATATACAGGAGCTCACCTTCCCTAAAACCCTTTCGTGGTCTCTGTTGTATGATACTCTATTCTCAGAAGTCATGGATCAGGAATCCTTATTTCCCTTGAGGCTTTACTTGCAAAGAGACAATCTGGAAAGGATCCTGTTGTCCTGTTGTAACTTAAGTTACTTATTACAGCTATTTTGTTCCTGGTTGGGATGATCTTTGTGGTTTTACTAGGCCTGTTTAAGTCTGAATAACAGCTGTAGAGATAGTGGAGACTTCTTAGGGAATAGCCAACATATAAAGCACTCAGTTCTGTTATTACAAGTGATGGAGTGCTGCTCTGGTGTTATCTTTCTCTTTTTTTAAAATGTATTTTAAAATGTGTTCTTTTAATAATTAAAAGAAAAAAGAAAAGGAATTAAGGGAAGAAAATATATATGAACAAGAGGTTGTTCTGCATTCTTGGATGCTGTGGGCTTCTTCTTATTTTATGTTTTCAGAGAAAAGATGAGGTCTGTACAGCACTCCTCATCATCTCCTCAGCAAGTTAGATATGCTGAGGCTTGTGCCGTGAGGAACAGGCTAATGCAACACTGTTCTCCTTTCTCCCACCCTCGTGGTCCAGGGAATTAGAGTGGAGACTTCCCTTGATGTTTTCCTACCTCCTGCTGTAAGCACATAGGTTTTTTTCCTAGGTTTTTTTTTCCTTCCACTTAAGCAAACTGCCCAGCTCACTGCGGTTCCTAGAATATCGTTCCATACCCATATAGACACAGTTTTAGATAATGCTTTAAAATAATACTTCTCCTGGTGTTCTTCAATTGATACCTTTTTATATTTTTAGTTATGGTATCATTTAAAACACAAGTAGAAACAATGCATTTCATAATACTCTAAAATTATTTGTGTTATAATCCTGTAAACACATCTAGTGGTTCTACTGATACCATAAACTGCCTGAACATCATCCTGTGATTCATTGTGATATTGCTAATACCCCTTGAAATATAGTGTTTATTGTTTTATGTTTGTAACTTCTGTGCATGCTCCTTCAATCCCCGTTCAAGATGATTATGGACTCTCTCTAACAACTGTAGTATGGGACAATTTATTCTGCTACGAGTCCCATGTGGAATGCCTTCTCATACTGAGCTTCTTCAAAACACTTCTGTTGAAATTTTGCATGCACAATCTACAGGGCAAACAATACTTAGAATCATTTTGAAGTTGTAGAAGCTATTGTGATTATTAAAATCAATTCTTAAGTTCTGATGATGTTTCATTAGAAAAATGTCATTTCAGACATCTTTTTGTTAACAAGCTCTTTTTAAAGTACAGAGAACCATTTCCATTTGCAAATTTTGGTGATCTCTTATATGGGTATTTTAACATATAAAAAGCCATTAGTAATTTGGATTTGTTTCAGGAAAAAAGATGTATCTTTCGTTCAGAAAGGCACTTTTTTAAAATCAGTTGACGAGGATTGTTTTTTAGCCTTCTGTCCCTAACTTATTGTGAGACTTGCGCCAGCCCATCCATCCATCTTCCACCTGTTTCTTTAATAATTTTTTAAGTTGTTGGCCAGTTTCAGTGTAAACTGACACCCTGTAGTAGCTGCTGAGATAAATTAAGTTCATGTTTCCTGAAAGAGGTGCATGAGGAGAGGAGTGAAAAAAATCAGGGAGGACCAGTCAGGCAAAATTCAGCTGTCATGCATTCTTCTCTCTTACAATCCAGCCTCACCGCCCAGAACAACTGTTTTTTCTTGGATGGGGGTATCCTGAAGGAACATGCTGGGGAGCTGTTGTTGCTGTATTGGTGCATTGGGAGATTTAGTGAACAAGGCACGAATGCATAGGAAATCATGCTTCAGTTGGTACAATGCTCATGTGTCGAAGTATTGAGTTCCAAATTAACCATTTGTTGCAAGTTGTCAGGATAGGTCCTTTTCAAAGGTAAAATTTAAAAGGTATTTTTCAAAGGATAAGGAGGACACCCCCAAAATCTGTGGTTTTCTTTAGAAAAATGATTATTTGGAAAAGATTTATACCCAGGCAATTGAGACCAGTGACATTTCTTAGCAAATAGGAAAAAGCTTCCCACTGTGGAGAGATCATTCCACAGGTCTTTTTTTGGGCACTTTTTCTGTTTTCTATAAGTCGTTCTTACTTACTGATGAACTGACATATTCATAGGTCTATATAGATGTATTTACTTCAGGAAAAGAAACAAAGTTTAAAGAAATGCTAACTTCTTTTTACATGTTATTAGTGATACTGAGCATCCACGAGTTCTCTTCTCACATGGGGTCCAGTGGCTCTATGCCTATTTGAAATTCAGCTTCTTCGTTTAGGTGACTAAATGTGACTTTCATCACATTTTAATTTGAATTTTAATTACTAGTCTTTAAGATTTTGATCAGCACTAATAAATTATAGCACAGTCATATGGTATTTAGCTGATTGATTTTTGCATGCTGAAATATAGTCATTTTGAAGAGCAGTAAAAATACTTTCAAGTAGAAGAAATGTTTCAAAGGTAAAGGAATTTGTACTGGGTTTGTTCATTTGTGTCCGACCAGAGAGGGAAGTCCTAAATGTGAGCCCTTGTGAGGGCAAAGAAGGTGTCTACTATCCAGTCTGTTTTAAATAAATGCAGGAACATCAAGTCAGGCAGTCAGCCCAGGCAAGGCCAGTGAGTGCAGCTTTTGGGAATGGCTTTGTGTTTCCTGGTGGTGGTGCAAGAGGTGAGACATGAGTATACAGTATTGGGTGTTGGTAGCTCTGTTGGTGCTCTGCATTGCAGAACTGGGCTCTAAAAGGCAAATACAGCATTTTTTTGGGTGAGTTCTTGTCCACCTGCATCTGTTCCTGGCTTCTTCCTTTGGATGGCTTTTCCCTCAGAAGTCTACAACATAACATCAGGAGAATCTTTATTTTCTTTTCCTGCTCTGAAGTGCCCATTTTTAGTTTCAGTTCACCAATAGCATGGCAGGAGTTCTGTAACAGAAAGGATTATAACTAAGCCTCTCTCCATCTAAGCATCTCTGTTCCATAGCTCAGTTGGGAGTCAGCTCTCACTGGCTGGAAAGCTTGTACTGTTACAGGGTCGATACTATAAAACAAAAACAAAAGAAAGTGGATAAAACCCTGGCTCCACTGATGTTAATCACATCTCCTCCATGTCCTCAGTGAAGCGACAATTCTCACCTGTCATGAAGGTACTTGTTTCTTAGGAAGGAGAGAAATCGAAAGCCAGGGAGTTGGCAGCACCTTCCACAAGACTTTGCATCCTGAACAGTAAAAAAGTTCAACTCGGCCAGTAAGTTGGGGGATTGAGAACCCAGTTATTTCTACTTCCCGCTTGATTTGCAGAGAGGATCCCAATCTCCTAAATCTTGCCAAAAGACGTCTAAATCCAGAAGCATCTACTCCTTTCGGAGTTTCTGTTTTTCAGTTCTCTCTCTACTTGAGTTTGCAAGTTCTTGCACAACTGAGTAAAATCGCTGAGGCATGCTCAGAAGTCTGTGTCCTGAGGAAATGTCTATGTCTGCCTCAAGATTTTTGGTACACTTTTTAGGCAAACAGGCCTGTATTTTTGGGTATGTGTTAGAGGCCGGAATATTAGACAAGTCAGAATTCATTTAGTTCATAATGAACTGCTGTCTGCAGCCTCATTCTAGTTATTGTTTAGGATTCTCAGCTGAAAGGGCAGAGGACAGGGGCTTAGGAGCCTGTTGTTTGGATTTTAAAGGAAAGTTATATGGGGAACATAACTGAAGACAGAAGAGCATTTCTGAAAGCAGGGTTTAGATCTGCTTTTGGCTCCTGGCAGTTCCTTGCTGTCTAATGGCAAAGTTTCAAGAAGAAAGGGTTGATGCATGATATTTTGTGACAGCTAATATACTTTTCTGGGACAGAGAACAGAACTCAGCCTTCCTCAAGATAAGGGCCACCCTAAACTTGGGAGTTCTGGTACCCAGAATAGTGGCACAATTTCTAGCAAGTTAGGGGCAATGGTGTTTCCTTTTCCAGAGCAGATTAGAGCTTCTGATGTTTCATAGTGGTGACCAACACTTTCTATACAAACAGTAGATACCTAATTTAAGCACATGTTGAGACCTACATTAGTTCTTTATTATGTCCACTAATTGTATTGGGAATTTGAATGGTTATGGAGGACAGGCTAGGTGGCCATCTAGTACTGCCATACCCACAGTGCACCTAATCAGAAAGCTTTCTACCCTGTTTCACTGATACCCTGTCTCCCAAACCTATCACTACTTTTTGCCTATTTGCCTATTTTCATATCCTTCTCAATACTTAGATTATAATTTTTCTGAGGCCAAGACCATTTTCTTTGTTGTTTCTCTGTACAGCAATTGGCATATCATCATCCTCTCAGGTCAACGTGTGGTGCAGTGAGAACGTACCAGCTTTCTTGGAGCTACTTTCTGATTAATAAACATATGATTACATTTCACCAGAGCAGTACAGGAAAGCCTGTACCTTAAATCTTATTGTTGCCAGGACTGTGGTACTGTTTAATGACTAAAACCTCAAAGAAGGTGTAACAGCTGGGAGCCTGCATTCAAGTTGAAGCGCTGTATCAGTGCCTAATTCCCATAGTCTCCTTAGAAAATCTTATCTCTCCTTTATGGACTAGTAGTCCAATACCTTTCATGAAAATTAAATGCATATAAATAGAATTTTTCAAATATGTGTGCAGTCTGAAGTGCCATTAGAATCAGCCTTGGCTGGTTTAGTCTGATTTTGTTTTTAAAACTGACCTTCAAATATGTGTCTCACTAAATGCATTTCTGGGTGCATTTTTTTGTTTTGTTTTTGGAGATCGTGTCATTGTTATATAGCTGAAGAAGGGGTAGTACTGAAAGCAATGCATCTTGGAATACAAGTAGAACTATTTAGACTCTCTTCTTTAAAGCACAGCTTCTTTATCTATACCTATCCAGTACTTAGAAAGGAAGGATTTCAGGATATTGTGAGCTATATTCTTCTCTTGTTATTCACCTCATGTTAGTAAGCTGCTGTTCTGCAAACTCACTGAAACATATAGACTACTTCCGTCTCTGCAGCAAAAAAACCCAAGCTGTATACATCTGATAATAAAAAGGAAACAAATACAGATAGATACATACATACATACATACATTTGTTCCTAAATTTCTACTATTTACTTAAATTATGTTTACTTTTTGGAAAATACATGGATTGTTTATAATAGTTGTTGTAAACTCTTGTGGCCTTTAAGGAGGCATGTGGATTAATTCTCAAAGAATTGTTTTACGAGAGTGCTGTAGCATTTTTAGAATGAGTGCTTAGTTAAAACAGTCACTAAGGGCATGTTACTCACATAGGCATCTTTTGCACCAAACCTGTGTATTTTTTATTATCTATGCATTCTGACATGAATCACTAAGGTCCTTTCATATATGTACACATAACATTAAGCTTATGAATAGGTCCAGTTGTTCTAAAGTTAATGACATTCCCCAGAATCATATACTGAATTGGCCCTTTAAGGGCTGTATTACTATGATACAAAATAGATTGAAAGGAATAGTTTGGTTTTATATAAAAGGTGAGGAGTGCAGAGTTTTTTTGGTGGGTTTTGTTTGTTTGTTTTTAGTTTAAGAGCGCAATATATGTTTTCTTTAGCTGTAAAAGCACAATCAAGGCAACATGATAAGTGAGTCAGTGTTGTAAAAGTAAAACTAATTTTGCCTTCACTCACATGAGCTATAGAAGGAGGAAGCTTTATTGTCCCTGGGAAGGTGATAAGGCAGAGTAATTGTATATTATACTGTCCTGGAACATCTGCCTGAAGACTGTTGGAGCAATTCATCTATCATGGACGATACAGCATGTTTTGTCTTTCTGCTTTAACCCATCCCCACTGCTGGCCTGCACGAAGGTTTTGATAGGGACTGTGCCTGGGCTGGGGCTCACATTAATCAGTCCCCTTGTTCAACACTCCAGCTGACATAATTACAACCTGCGCACAGCAGTTATTCAAGTTGAGTCCTTGTCACTCGTGGTGCGAAACTACACAGCTCAGATCCCGAAGGAGATTGCCTTATCACACAGAACAAGGGCTCACAGGAGTTGAAGAGAATAGAAATGGGAAAATGTCTTCCGGGAGTACTATATATTCCTTTAAAATAAGACATTTGAGAGACTTACAAGGGACAAAGAGAAGCATTGTGCAAGGTCTGAAATGAACAGGTTATTATTTTTAAAAGGATTACACAGGCCATTTTTGTGAAATGGACATGCATTATTAAATAAATCCAGTGGTCTCTCTTATCATTCAGTGGCTCTGCCCTATTAGTTTTCTTCAGAAGTGATAAAATAGTTTTTGACTTGTATAAGCTTTAAGTATCTCTCAGTAGAAATCATCAGAACACAACTAAAAGAAGTGCACATATTATACCATTAAAATTGGCACACACATAAGGGAAGATCTGCGAGGATCAGAGTTAAGGGTGAAGGAAGAAGCATGCAAAGGGCTTTCGAAGATGAGCAAGTTCATTAGTTTCTGCTGTTGTGTGATACAGGAATGTGAAAGGTGAAGCCAAAGAAAAAATTTCATATTTTACCATTCTTCCCTCTTTTCATGTTAACCCTCGGTGGGAAAAAAGACAAGTCCATGACACTATCTGTGATAATGAAAGAAGTTTATTTTCATGTAATATGATGGGGTTAATTTTATATGGTTGTGGGTTTTTTCTTTAGGACAGAACCTTTGCATACATGATCGCAGGATAATTTGTTTGGCATTGGTCTATAAAATTCCTTAGTATGACGGAATTTCATTGCCATCCAGAAGGCTTTTGCCCTGGTGTTTAAATTTTTTTCTTCTTGGGTCAGCTTTTTGAAGTAACACCATTCAGGCAGTTCCTATTCTTCTCAGTCAATAGATTTAGAGTGTTGCCCTGATTTCTCATCTAGTTAAAATTGTGCTGTGTCTGTTAGACATAATTGTGTATTGTTGAAAGAACAGTAAAAATGTGTCAGTTCTGGGTGGTCCAATTTTAATCTAATACTTCTACAAGACAGGTTATCTGCTACTTTGAATAGTCTGAAGTAGAAGTGCAGTAGAAACTACTTTATATGTTTTACTTTACATATAGGTATGCTAGGTAAGTCGAATACATAGTTCGGTGCTTTCATTCCATTTCAGTATCTTTTGGTGAAGTACACAGCATATTAATTTTGATGTGTAGGTCTCCAGTGAAAGTCCAGCTGCAGGAAAACTGCAATTTCTTACTGAGCAGCAGGGCATCCTTATAGGCAAATGTACTCTTGTACGAATAAAAATCAAGTTTTGCCTGCTCCTTACTCCTAAAACCAGTTCTCCTGGGGTGAATGATGTCTGTGAAGTAAGCTCAAGTAGAGAGCCAAATGCTGCATTTACTTACATTTGTGCAAAAAAATGGCATTAGGAAGACATAATCTGAAGAGAATGATGTTTCTCTGATATATGCTTTCAACACACATTTTAGATTAGCTAATCAATCATACCTCCAACTAAAGACCCAAATTTGACTTTCAGAATCTAAGATAGTTTTGCAGTATTGACAGCCAGGAAGAATATATTTTAATTTGCAGACTGAACAAATTTCCATGACATCATGGAAGCACAATAAATGGCTGACCTCACAATGACATTTTTCAGACTTAAACTGTACTTCTTGGAGACTTTGAGCCCAGAAAAAGCCTTAAGCTCAGCCAGTCTGACCTTCTACATAAAACAAATTGCATAGGTGTTTTTTTTCCCAGTTTGCTCTGTACTGAACCACCTACTTCTGACTGAATTTCATGATCTAGAAAAATATTCAGGTTTGATCTGAAAACAGGTAAAGTTGCAGATCCAGCTTCCCTTCTGTGAAAGATTAATTGCTGAAGAAATTGTGCTTTGTTTCTCTGTTGAATTTGACTGTAACTTGTAGTCATTGCTTTTGGTTTCATATAGGTTTTCTCTAGGTTAAGTTGTCCCTTAATCACACCTTTATTCTGCATTAAGTTACTCATGGCCCAAGCTCAAGTATAATGAGCAAAACAGAAGGGCTTTTTTATTAAGAGTTTTAGAGTACCCCACTTAACTTCTATTTCTATTTATAATCACTTTGTGGCTGTTTGTTTCCTTTTTTAAATGTAGGCAGTAATACAGGAAGTAGATACTCTAGAAATAGGTTCTCCGGTGTTACAAAGAGAACATTACATCCTTCCATTTGCTTGCTACTTCCTTGCTTATACATCTAAAGATAGCATAGGGCCTTTCTGCTTATAGCATCACACTAGAAGTTCACATTAAAATGATGGTCTACTAATCCCTAAATGAGTTTCAGTGTCACAGCTTTTCGCAGCATTGTCTAAGTTACTTGCGTGCATTGTGCAAAGGTGGGAAAGCTAACATGTAACTGTGTGTGTACATGTTGTGATTGAACAGGCCTGGCTTCTGAGTCTGCTCTGTATGGTGGCAGTGTCATTGTTATTAATCATGCTGCCAATTACAGTGTTGTCTGCAAATTTTATTAGCAGGGATTTTATATATAGTTTTGGCATGCAGAACAAAAGTGAATCTTTCAGACAATTATTGCTGGTTCTTTTGATAAATTGGAGCATTTGAAATGAGGAAGAAAATGACCATCTCTTTTTGCATGGGGGGTTGGGGCTGGGATAGGGCAAGAAGAGGCACTATATTAGCATTAAAAAAACCTACTTTGAGCAGAGATCGTACAGACCACAGTGCCCTGGGTATGAATCCAGGCTGCAAAGCAACAGGATCTACCCTCTAGGGAACCGTGTTGTCACTAAAATGGCTGAAGGAACTGACACAGAGGCCAGTTGGAAGAGCTACCATCTGCATCTGAGATTGACAGGCAGCCTTTAGGGTCTGTTGCTATCATTTCTGACTCCAGCAACATTAGGAGTCCAGTTTCATCTTGTGCAGCCGCTAGATTCCACACCCTTTCCTAGGCTCCATCTGCACTTCTGTATCTGTGAAAATACTTTATGTGTTCCTGAGGATATACAAACAGACTCTGCAGAATTGTTCAGTTACTTTATGTGGTCATTAAAAGAAGTACAATACAGAAAAAAATGATGTTGAAAGGAAATGCATGTCTTCAATTAAATTCATCCCAGCTTTTTAAAAAAATGGATGTTTTCCATGGCCTCATTTCAGCAAGGTATTTGATCATGTACATAAATTTCACCTTGTGAGTCATTCTTTTGAAGTCAACGGGGGCTGCCTGTACTTAAGCCGCACAAATGCGTAAGTACCTTGTTAAATCAGGGCCTATGATACCTAAAGCCCGGTCTCCATCCTCACACCACTGTGGAGATGCTGTTTTTCAGACCAACTTCTCTTTTATGCCATCTGCTCTAAGAAGAAAGGAAAGGGGGAGGGAGGAAGCCCATGAACAATGGAGTGATTATTCTCAGTTACTGTGAAATAGATGAACTCCACCTGCTATTTCTGCCACTTAAACCTTGGCTGACACAGTGCAGCACTGCACTGTGCACAGCAGACCCCTGCATCCCTCACGCCGCAGGCATGCGGGCCCTTGAGCTGGGCCATCACAGAGACCACTCTGCCTGCAGCAAAGTGGAAGCCAGGAGTTCTAGCAGATGTTGCAGAGAGTTTTCAGAAGCAGATTAGTCCTATGAAAAATTGTTTGATTGTTGTTATTTTTTTTCTTTGTTAGTTTTGCTTTTTTGTTCTTCTATAGCCAGTAAAAGGAGACACTGAGCCTCTCTCCGAAGAGCTGCTGGGACAGACTCACAAGCTGAGCAGCCCAGCTCTGCACAGCACCTATGAGGACAGTGAGAACCACAGCACAGGGGGAGAGCTGAGGCACATTTCCATACCTTTCTGTACCCTTTCCACCCATTCCTTCCAAGTCTAGCAGTTTGGACATAATTTGCAGGTTTCTGTCTAAAAGCCTCTTCTTCATTTCTTTCTCTTCTTGTAGAAAATAGAATTAATGGAAGCATTTAAGGCAGGGTGCCTTATTTCCTTGGAATCAGAGATGGGTTTTTTCCTGGAAAGAATCAAGTTTTCTTTACATTGTGGAGTCTGTTGTTTTTTTGGGTTATTTTTTACAAAAATACTCTTGACTGAAAAGTCACAGGTAGATCTAGATGCCAGCACTGGGTCTATATTTTGGTTGTTGTTCACTATGCAGGGTTGTAACTGGCTTTACAGATTCATCAGAGGTAAACAAGACTAGAGTACATCACTTCTTATTGCCCTTCAGAATTTCCGGTTACCCTGAATTTGCCTTTAAAAAGCACTCACTTTGGCTATCGTAATGATCAATTACTTGAAACTGTGAATTCTCATTCCAATACATTGTAAATAGAATGGTGGATCTGTGGCCAAATTACAATTTGGACATGCTAGTCTGCTGAATGGAGCTCAGACACAAGCAGTAATTATCAATCTTCCATCATTTTCTATGCTGACGCACAAGTTTTTGCTGCTTCCCTACAGGGCTCTGCTACTTTTTAGCAGCCAGCATTGGACATCTGTCACACATACTGTATGTCATAACAAATAGATCATTACAGAAAAAACCGCAAAGCTAAAAATGTAGAAAAGCAGAAAACATTACGATTATTATCCCTGGGTGTTGGTATAATACTATCAGAATAAATCCCAAATACATTTTTATTATTTTCTTTGTGAAACTGACTGTGTTATAAAATCTCATTAAAGCATGTAAATGTAGTATACTCTCTTTTATGGGCTACTTCATATTTTCTGGGTGGCAATACATGCAATACATGGCAGTACATGAAAACACGGCAATACATGTGGCCACCAGGTTGTTGGAAATGCATTTTTACGACACTGTGGGTGTGTATTTCAGTCATTTTTCTTGGTAGGGTTGAGAAGCTGTGAGGAAATATTCACTGCAGAAGCAGCTATGGTGGCAAAGGCGTTGCTTTTCCCCAGCAGCTCGTTGTCACTGTCCACCAGAGGTCTTTAGGAACAGCACAGGGAGGTGTTTGGCAGCAGTGCACAGGCAGAGCTGAGCTGGCCCTGGGTGCGTTGTAGTTGCCCTCCTGAGTTCCCACAGAGCCGTGTGCTGCTAATTTCAGCAACAGTATCGTAAGTCCCTTGATAATTGAAGTCGGTTGCAGAGTGTCGGCACTTGTATCCGTGGGATTGTTCCCCCACTCAGTTAAAACCTAAATAAAAGGTAGAACTTTTGCTTTTAAAGGCAAAGAGCAAGGAAAAAGTAAGCCAGGTGCATGTTAATAGTAAGAAGGCTGAGAAGATGTATTACATTTCTTGTACACATATACATAAATATATGTGTGTGTTTTAGTATATAATAGTTATTGCAGTTTTATAATATTGGTTTCAACACATTGCCAAATGTATTTTTGGCTATGATATTTTGCTATTTTTTTATTATTTCTTGTGCAATACTGTATTGACTTGTAGCACTGAAGAGGTAAGCTAATACTTTAACTTTTAAACTTGCAGTCTGAATTGCCAGTGGTATGTGCAGATTATGTAGTACTATGTAGCTAGTTTGCACTAACTGGCAATCAGTTTATTTTATTTTAAAACCAGAAATGTAGCTAAATCTTGAGTATGCAGGGAAGATTTTTTGGTTGGTTTGTTTGTCTGGGTTTTTGCTAAGTAGAAGTTGGGCAGAGTGACTGTCATTGTGGAGGTTTTGATTGAATAAGCCTGTTTGTATAATGTAATTACCACAGATTGAGGTATTTGTTTCTTTCCTGTCAAGAAAATATTGCCCATTATGTTGTTTACCACCACCCTACTGAATGCTAGTTTTCATACAGAAACATGAAACATGTTTAGAAACAAAGGCAGCAAGAAACAAAGGCAGGCTATAAGGGTTGTATTTTGGAAAGCAGTAACGCTGAAAACAACCTGAAAGGTCCCTGCGTTTAACTGAGTGTGCAGGAGCTCTTGGTGCTGCAAGGAGTATCCAGGAGTTTCCCGAACCTGTGGCTGCAAGTGGAGAATGCTAAGGGTGGGGAAAGTCATGTTATCCATGTATGCAGCACTGGTGTGAAATGTGAATGCATTCAAAGCTTAAAGCAACTGAAAAGAGTGTAGGGAGAACCTGATGATTCCTTAAAATGAGTTGAAAGGAACTCAGTCTCTGTAGCTCTTCCACTGGAGGCCTGGGTTTCAGGGGATTCTACAGGTGAGCAAGGTGTGTTGGACATGTAGCAGTGTTAGCTGGATGCAGGGGGATAAGAAGTATGACAGTTTGTAAAAGGGAGAGTGATCAGCTGAAGAGTAATTAGCCTGTGATTTCAAAGGACTCCCTGTTGGTCTCCATCAGAAACCATGTTTTAGTACCAAAAGGGTTATGGTTGGGCAAATGTTTATGGACTTTGCTATCCATGAGGTCAAAATAAATGTTCCATGACTTTGCATTTCTGAAAAGCTCTTCTTTTCTAGTGTAATTACATTATTGCAATTTTGATTTAAAGACAGTTTTCCAAGTTAGATGGCATTTTCTGTGAAAAAAATATCTAAAAAGTTTGGTGGATAACTGAGGTTAAGAATCTACAATAGTGCATATTGCTTCATTGAGAAGTTTGCATTCATCATAACTGCTTTTATTTTTGGAAGGAAGTATCTGGAGACTTTGCTATTTTTCAATCAAAATGCTGCAATTTCTGTGTACTCACCGGTTGCATAGCACAGTATAAAAGGTGCAGAAGACCTTCAGAATGCTGTCTATATGAGAGTGAACTTGATTTATACTGAAAAATGGGGAAAATAGAAAGCTTTTCAATTAGTTGGTTGTATCACTGTGTTTGTTTTCATGTTGTAAATAGTGACGTCAATGGAGGTGCCGTAACTCCTTTACGTTATATGCATTTCTCTTCAGCAAGAGGATGTTTATACCTGATGTGCTGGAGAAGACCTTTTGAAAAATGCTTATTTTGTGAAAATAAGAGTCCTACAAGGTGCTAAAATTTTTAAAACTTAGTGGACTAGATAATTAACATTTTGCCTCATTTGCACCTCTGAAACCTTCCATTTCCATGTCTTGCAGTAAGTATCTTTCTGAAAATGTCAGGCACTGCATAATGGAAGAGTGTTCTAATTTCAGTTTCTTATTAGTAAACAGGAAAAAAAAAATGAAAATGGATTACTTCCTGCTGTATTTCATTTAGCTGTTTAATACAATGCTAATGTATTCTCATGTAGAAAACCCTTAAAAATATAGAAACATTCCTATTCAGCATGGGCAAATTTAGAATTGACAGATGTTTTGTGAACTTCTTTTATTTCATGATTTTTATCCAAAACACCGTGTAAAAGACAAGGACAGCAAGTAGCTCTGGTATTGGGCAGCCACAAGCCTGCAGTTAACTACTGAACTTGGCTGTTTACAGAGGCTGCTCGAACCAGCGCTGCTGGCAGAGGGGAGCGCAGAGCACAGCCTGCTGCATCCAGCCACGAGGCTGGGGATGAGTCCCTCTGCACAGGGAAGGGATGCCCAAATCCCTGTACTCACACAGCTTGTACTGCTTGCTGGTGAGACTGGCTGGCTGAACTCTGCAAGTTTGGAAAGAAGGAAGGGATGGTGGGGGAATAGTGACTGACGGACAGCAGTAACTCAGCAACTGCTGGCAGCAGTTACTGAGGGGACCTTCAGGCCCACTGTTTCCTCCCGGCTCAGATTTGCTCCAAGACTCATTGTTCCCCCCATGTTTCCCTGCTGCTGACTTTGAACTCCCACCTCTGTCTCCTGCAAAGTGCATGTCTGTGCTCTGCCATCCCAGACCCCTGAACAGTGCTGCTGCTTACAGTGGGGTAGGCCTAGTTTTGCAGAGAAAGCCAGTCTTTTGCACACTACAGCTTGCCAATGCAACTGAGAAAATGTCTTCATAGGGGCACTTATACTACCTTTTAGGGGCTAAAGGAACAACTGGACTTTTTGGGTTAAGGAGGAAGACAGTTATGAGGACTTTTGTCCCATGCCATGCACCAGAAGCATGATTTTCCCACTCTTCTGCAGACCAGGAACTAAGCCCTGGTTTTTTTTGGTAAAAGAACTAAAGCATATATATATATATAGATATATATATATAAAAGGATAGGAGAAGGAAGGCAAAGTAAACAGAGGCAACAGCTTCTCATGTTGAGAAAATGTCTGGCCATTTTATCTAACTCCTAACCTTCCACTTTATTTCGCTCTCCCAACAAAGTGGATCAATGGTACTAAGAGGCAAGGATGCAGACGGCTGTGGAATGGGGCATCGGGCTTCCTTGTCACTCTATGTATGATCCTGTGCAAGCTGAATGACCACTGAAAACTTGAATAAACTGTTTGCAATCGGAGCATCCCAACTAAGGAGAGACAGAGAGCTGGGACTGGTCAGCCTGGAGAAAAGACTCAGGGCATGTCATCAGTATGCACAAATATCTGAAGGGAATCTCTAAAGTCGAGGAAGCCAAGCTCTTTTTCAGTGGTACTCAATGACAGGGCAAGAGGCAATGAGTACAAGCAGGAAGACAGCAGGTTTCCTCTGAGCATCAGGAAATGGGTGACTGAGAACTGGCACAGGCAGCCCAGGGAGGTTGGGAAATATCTTTGAAGATATTCAGAAGCTGCCTAAAAATGGTTCTGGGCAACTGGCCATGGGTTATCCTTCCTGAGCAGCAGGGATGGACCAGACAATCTTGAGAGGTCCGTTTAAACCTTAAGCATGCTGTGATTCTGTGACTAAAGCACAATTTTACAATTGACAAGTCATTTCCAATTTATGATACTTGAATATGCAGCAACCTTAATTTATTGAGAGCAGAAAAAAGTACCTGGTAGGTAGGAATGGGCTTGTAATGGCAACATGGAACAGGCAGCTAGAGCAGCAATGGGAACATACTGCTGTGTGATGAACATCACAGACAAATGCCCTTTTTTGTCTTTATCCAGAAGAGGTTTTCTGTTCATCCTAAGCAGTAGCTGCTTTTCTCAGGAGGATCTTACCATCTGTCTCCCTTATTTCAAAGTGTTATCCTTTACAGAAATGTGGGAGCTCTCCTGGATTTGGAAAGTAGGCCTGTGCCCTTCCCAATATATCAGTCTTTGATGGAGGACGTCATACAGCTTTGTTGTGTAGGAAGTATGGGCTGAGTTTTTCAGCTCCTCGTATTTCCTGTTCATCTGCAATGTACCTTAGCAACATGTTCCATCTCCTCTTTTGCTGTGTGTAGCACTGACAAGACACTGAAAACTCTAT
Source organism: Corvus hawaiiensis (assembly GCF_020740725.1). Taxonomy (NCBI): domain Eukaryota; kingdom Metazoa; phylum Chordata; class Aves; order Passeriformes; family Corvidae; genus Corvus; species Corvus hawaiiensis. Next base: position 7,297,322 of record NC_063242.1, on the reverse strand, counting down.
GCAAGCCTCCTTCTTCCCTTTAATAGGGTTTTTGTGGGGTTTGCATCAAGTCTCAAACCTTCACATCTAATAAGAAGACTTACTGCAAGATGTGAAATAAAAAGAAAATTTTTATTGTGTTTCTCTGCATCTGAATTGAATATAAACTCATTGACTATAGCTTTAGACTAATTAAGTCTCTCTAACGAGTTCCCTTCCTGTTACTGCAGAGCATGGACAAATTGACAGAAATATATACATTTGATTTTAAAAATGGATCATGAGGATGAAAGCATGCTTACATTAAGCAATGGTAATAATAATTTAACTTAGAAACCTCTACTGTAGCTTTACTGAAATACAGGCTAGTCTCCTAAAACCTGCATCCATTTGTTTGTGGCTGTAATTCAGACTGGAACTCAAAAACCAGAAAGACGTTCCTCAAACGTTTCTTCTAGGCTGGGCTCTATCTTCCAAATTTCAGAACAAAGGAAATCTATATTTCAAGGTTTATAAACACCTGGAAGTGAATCCTATAAACACAAGGCCTGTCAAAAGCTTAACTATCATCACTATTGCAACATTCTAATGTTTTAGTTAGATTCTTGTCATGACATAGCTTTAATAAAAATACAATGCTGTTTAAAATCACAGACCTCCGTGTTTACTCATATGTGCTGAAGTGCTGTAACCACACACACAATGTGTTGGTGGGGGTGTTTTGTGTCAGACATATAATAACATACTTGTACAGTCCGTGGAAGAAGACTCCTAATAAAACACATGTTCAAACACACTGAATAATTAAAAAATATTTTATATGCAGTACACTTTTGTCTTGTCATATTTTAAGGTATCACTTGGCTTCAAAAGTGCTTGGATTTGCCAGTTGTTACCTACATGCTTTACCTTATGATGGCAATTGCTGCTTTGCAACCTAATATGAGGGGCTGTTTGTAATGCCTTGTGATCTCATATTCCTCATTTCTGATTAAGCCTTCCTTGTCACATGGAAAAATACGGGTTTAAATTTTTTATATCTGTATGTTGGTGTGTTTAGTGACAGATTTTTACTGATGACTGAATAAATGAGGCTTCAGGATTGCTCTGTTTAAAGTGGCTGGAGCAAATTCCAAATGAAAGGAGATAGAACTGGCCTTTTATGACTTGAGTGGGCTGGGTTTTCTTCACAACTCTTACATAGATTTCCACAGATCCTTTATATATTTCACAGAAATATTTCAAAGTAAAAAGTTTTACATCTTTCCTTAATATAGATTGAGAGCTGAGCTAAAAGAACACAGATATTTTATTTCAGATTTGTATGCTCTGCTTTAATCTACTGCCCTTTAAAGTATAACCCCTGATAGAAGGTTACCAGGTTGTCTCCTGCTTTCACTGCAGTATACATTACCTTTTTTCACTTTTTTTGTAAAATACATATTTGATTTTAACAACATTTATGAGCATTGTAACTTTTTTAGAGCTGAATCCCTGAAAGATGCTGAGGACCAATATTTTCTATGTTTTTCAGTGATAAGTGTCTTCTCTGACATTCTCAGGCATCTGATCATTATACCAGTATATAGCAGATGGACATGACAGAGGGTGAGCTTTGGCAGCACCGTAAGGCAGATATCAACTTTACTATGACCATTTCCGAGGGAGAGACAAGCATTCCAGCAGAACTTCAAGCTGCTACTTCCAGTTTATTTTGGGGGTCCTTTTTTTAGGTGCCTTTTACTGTGGTATTTCTAACAGTGATGGGTATATAACCAGTTGCCCAAAATACTACAGTTGTCTTCTTTGAGTATTTGTAAAGTATTATACATTTATTGCATAATGTAAAGTATTATGCATTTAGTTTGCATGAGTATTCGTACTTTTTTCAGTTAGGCTGAACTACTGTTCTTAGTTTGGCAATAATAATAATATATGCTAGTAAGAAAGTCTAAAAGTTAAGCGAAACCCCAGAGCAATGGTACACATGTATAGTTCTGTTCTTTTGATTCAAGAATAAATATACTGGGTATTTCTGATTGAAATGAATGGAGCAGCAGTGTATTTTATGTAGGATTCATCACAAAGTTTGAATAAATAGGAAATTCTAATGCAAAATAATTTTGTCATGAGACTGGAAATTTTAAAGACTAGAAATTAAAAATTACTGCCATATGGATCTTACTGTAAGGGAAATGTGAAATCTTTTTCTATTCAATTTTTTTCAGAAATATGATTATAAATATTGCTTTGAAATGTGTTAAACTAATTGTATATGTATTCTGACTTCTATGCATGAAAACTCCCCTTCTTTCACAAAAGCTGTGTTTAAGATGTAAACCAGAATCTGTGTGTATTTTCAAAAATATGTAAACTTGAACAACTCAATTCTCTTTCCTAGGAACAGTTCACATAGTGAGATGAAAGTTGGTGGAACATACTTGCAAGAATCATTCACAACAACTCCTGTTGAATTTAGGAACTGTGTAGGAAAGGTTCATGCGAGCTCCTCTGGGAATATTATAGGCATTTGTGTATTTCAGTTTTCCTAAGTAAAAACTTTTGCTTAATTTCTGTCCATCACTGACTACCATGAGAAAAATAGAAATTCTGTAAATATATCAAATCAATCATTCTCGTTCAGATGTAATGTTCAGTTAACCTGAAACAGCTTTGGGAGCCTTCATTCAAAGGACAACATTTATGCAAAACCTAAGAGGATGCAAAAAATGTACAGATAATGAAAAATGAGTGATGACTACTGATTTTCTGTTATAACACTAGGTTTTATTTTAATCACTAGTTGGAAATAAATTCATATATATCTTTTTCTTTTTTTCATTGCTTTTTAGGTCTAACTGTGCAGAAAATATCCGTAAACACATCTTGCATACGGGAAAGCATGAAGGAGTAAAAATGTATAACTGTCCTAGGTGTGACTATGGAACAAATATCCCTGTGGAGTTTCGCAACCACTTGAAAGAACTACACCCAGACATTGAAAATCCTGATCTGGCATACTTGCATGCTGGTAAGGTCCTTCCTCCCTTTGCTTACAAATTCTTTTCTAAATGCACCTTCTTAAATGATTGTAATAAGAAAACAAGAAGTTATTATCGTTTATTCTGAAGAAGAACATGGTTTTAAAATGGGCTTAATCCTCTTCAAGTTTTCCAGGGCTGAAGATTATGCATTAAGCACTGAAATCTACTCATGTTACACAAGCAAATCTTGCAGTTCAATAAACAGACATCAGAAGTGCATGCTATTTAGATGCCTTGTTTTGAAATCTAGCTGAACTTTTAGGGAGAAATATTTGTTAACATTTTTATTAAGTCCCTCTGCCCATGATATTCCCCCAAGAACAGAGAAAACAAAATTCCATAGGAAATGTTGTGGCAAATTAATGCACTGCTTTAAAAATTCTTAGATTTCATTCCAAAAAAGTACACTGTTGCTCATTAAAAGATAGAAGCGCAGAAATCAAGCAACAGCCTAGATGTGTGTTTTCAGGCTGTGCGTTAGAGAGCACACACATGGAAGTCACTGGAGGAATGAAAAACAAAAACATTGCTTTGGAAACAGGAATTAAAATAAAAGAGATGGGGTGTTTTCTGTTTAGAACAAGTTTTTGGGTTTTTTTTCCTTTGTTTTTGGTTTTTTTTTTTAATAGATTCTACAGTTGAGAGTAGAAGGCAGAAGTTTAATGGAAGCATCAAGTTAGGAGAAAAAAGGAGTTCAGTGGTAGGAGGTTAGGAAATATAATACAAAATTAGTGTGGCGCTTGAATGAAATGTGATCTTAATGCAGGAAGAGCAGATAACTTAGACATCACTGTGGAAAGACAAGTCAGAGCAGTGGGAAAAAAGAACAGATGGTGAGAAGAAAGAGTTGGGGAATCCAGAGGAGGAAGAAGCGATGTGGGCCAAAGTCTCCCTGAGATGCAAATTAATCTTCCATTGAATTACTACTATGAGTACTCCAGTGTCAGATTTGGACCTTCTGTAAAGAATTGATTTAATAGTTTTTGATACCCTCATACCTGTAAAGAACCAAAATCTGGAGAGTTTTCATGCAGCTTTGTGCAGTGTGTACACTGTAGTTATTTTAAAACCTCTCAGTCTTCTCAAAATGACTGCTTGCTTTCCTGACTAGAGGCAGTGTATTATTTGTACCATATATTTCTATTTGCCAAGTATTCCACTTCATTTTGGAACCAATCATCATGTCATGTCAGCATATGGTGGATAATATCTGGATGTGAAAACAAAATGCCAGTTGGCGGAGTACCAATTTCAAAATAGGTCAGAAAACTGATCACATTTCACCATAGTTCTCACTAAAGCAAATGAATATTCAACTCAGAGCTTAAATCCAGACACTGTTGGATTTTTACTACAATAATCCCACAATATGAAAAAATCAAATGCTTTCAATATACAGATAGACAGATATAACACAGAGAGCTGTAACACTGATAGAATCACTACCATTCCAAAATGACAAACATTTTATGTACATTTTCACATTATTTGTTCAAGGCTGTATCTGGGTAAATTAATTGTTCATTGTAGCATGCTGTGGTTAAAACTGTTCAGTTTGCTTCTCTTGTAAACACAGGAAAACAGTAATCAGTGTATTGTATCCTAATAGTATTTCTTTCCTATACATTCACTCTCACGCTGTAGAAATCCCCTTGCACAAAACAGGGTTCTGTGCAAATATATTAGGACTAGCAAGAGCAGATTGTCATCTAATTATTGCCAGGCTCACCTAGATTGGTATACAACAAGTCTTGAAACATTGTTTGCATAATCCCATTGCTAAAAGGACGATACTGTATTTTCCTTTCCAGAAGAAACATTATTAAAGAGGAACCTGGGTGATAACTGTGTATTCATACCATAGTTAAATTAAAGGAAGATTCTTTTCTTCTTTTTAATCCATTTCTGACTGCTGAGAGTTAAAGGTTTTAGAGAAGATTTTTAGAGGAATGAAGGACAACTCCTGTGCCCTGGCTAACATCCCTTATAAAAATAAGATTTGTTCTGTGTCTGGTTCACAGTTACTGATGACTTATTGGTCATTGGCTGCACCCACAGAGAATCTACAACATGACATAGGACCCCTTATGATGATAGGAGTATGAAAGTGTCATACAAGATTGATTTTTTTTTTTTTAACTTAAACATATTTGTCTATCTTTTATGTTCTAATATTGCTTTGTAACAGGAAAGCCAGCCCCTTTGCTTCTTTGAGCAGATAGTAATAGAATAAGGCTCTTCACTGGCAAAGAGACAGACACCAACTCCAGCCACTTTGCAGGACAGTCAGAAACTCCTTCACCACAGCCCATCAAGAGTGGAGCTGTGGGGTACCTTTAGGATGTGACTGGGAATAAAAGTCAAGTCTGCTTCTTGTCTGTGAAATTAAGATTTTCAGTTGGATTTCCAATTTAAATTTAGTACTCTTTATAATTGTAGCAGGAAGAATGTAGCCTCAGACTTTGGCAACAGTTAAAATTTAAGAAATCACTCTGGCCGGCAAGTTCTAATGATGGCAAGTCAGATCTATTTATAAAATAATTTTTTTATTAAACTGACAAGCGATAACAGATGAAAGATCTTAATCAGAATTATTTACTACCCAGTATAAAACTAAAAAAGAACTACTAGTAGATTACAGCATAACATAAAACAGTGGACAATATCAAGGTACCTCTATTAGAGCTAGCAAAAGAAATAGTATTGATTAGGAGTCGAATGTAACTTGTCACTGAAACCATGACAATGTGCACAGTTTTCTTCACTTAATCCCTGGGGAGTAACCACAAAGCAGGCATCTCTACTCATGGGAGAAACTCCACACATTTCCAGGGAAATGTATGGAAGATTTCTGCTTTGTGGAAGTTTAGTGTGGCTCTTATATAGTTGTAAAGTGAGTGTCTGTCAGTGAAAAATCTGGCTTATCTTTCCAGATCTCACTTCCAACAGTAAGATATTTATTGGCAGTTGGGAGATGTTAACCCTATGGTGCCAAAATAACTCACTACAAGACAGCTTGTCCTGTTTGAGTTATCTGGCTGGTTAACAAACAACAGATAAGCTCCTGTGGGGGGTGAGACGCCTTGCTACTATAATATAATGCTCTAATATTAGCTTCTATTTAGCTTTATTTGGCAGCTACTATACTGCTTTTATGGGGTCAGTGGCAGTAAGGAGCTTGAGGAAGCTGCACTTCTAAGGGAGAGGCTGTGGAAGATGGAAGACAAAAGAAGTTGGCTTTTACATGTGTAAGGATGATACTGTAGTTGCAAGGTGATAGCACTTCTGTTTTAAATTGATATACAGAAATGCCAGAAAACCAGGTCTTCAGACCTTTTTTTCTCTTTTTGCTATACTCTTCCTCTGTCATGGGGGGAGTCATTTAATAATACAACTATATTCCTTATAAATCTTACATATTTTAAAGCAATGACACTCTGGCTTATACTTTTGTCTTTAACTTTTAAAATTTACTACATTTGGACAGCAGGCCTTTAACGCACAGAAGCCAACAGAGATATATGCAGTGCACATAAAATTGTGAATTGAATTTGCTAGGCCGCACTTCAAATATCAGTTTATGCATTTAACCTTAATTTTTATATGAATCATCAAATCTGTTTTTTAAAATGTCTGTATGTTGTTCTGTAAGAGCTTGGTGCTTATTTCTTGATATTCGCTGACCCATTTTCTCAAGGTCTGTGTTAAAATTGAAATTTTGTTGGAAAAAATGCCAGGAATCCGGAGGCCATTATCCACAATATTAATTTATTTTCTTTTTAAAACCACATTTAAGATACTGATAGATCTTACAGCTGTCCTAAGAACAGAACTGGGCTTACTAGCATGCTCAAGAATCCTGCAGGTAATGTTTTAGTAACAGAAATTTGGTTCTAGTGGAAGCTGTTTATGTTTATTCTTGTTATCCATGTGCAAATCTGAACCTACATCGTTACAAATGGAAAACGAATGCAATAGGTGAGTGAATTGTCATATCATGTTGGTGACTATAATTTTAGTGATTTCTCAAAAAATGAGATGATTTGATTAAAAACAAAAAACTGAGTTGCTTACTGTGGGCTTGTCTGAATTGTGAGTCTCAAATTAAGCTGAAGAAATCCCTTGATTCTTACAGTCATTGTATTTCCAAAATTCTTGAATATGTTTTCTTCTAACTACATTGCTACATTGTTGCTACATTGCAATACTGAGTTGAACTGAGCCTGAATACTTCGTCAAGTGGGACAGGAGAAGGGTCTGCACCTGTGGTAGATCTTGCAAGGGATCAGTATTCCAGTTTTCTTTCTCGGTGCTTTGTCTGCTTTGGAGCAGCATCACTTGGTAGTGATAATTTCAGTTTGAACTAAATGTTCTTCATTTTGGCACTCTTGTCTTACAAGCATTGTGATATTATTATGATGCATTATTTATATCCAAACAGAGTAATATCTATGCCTGAACATCTCCATTATTCCAATAGCTGCAGAGTCCATGGCATCTCACAGTGTGCCATAGTAGCCTTCTGTGGATAGTAAACTGGTCATAAGAAAAAAGCTCTTCAGAGAAAAGAGAAGCTGTTTGCTCATTATTGGTTTTGTGATAATGTTGAAAGTTATGCAGTGGTTTTTTCCATATCATTATTTCCATTCTGCACTGTAAAAAGTGGAGACAATTTGCAAGAATGAACATAACCCTAGAAATCAGAATAACCGGGGTTTTCACTGAGCAAAAGATATAATGGTCCTGCTTTTTGTACAAGTTTCCTCATGTGCAAAATAGGTGCAATGCTTCCATCGTTTGAGTCACAAAGCTCTTGCTGGAAAATGGCTTCACGACAGTCAACTATGTGATTAGGGAACTGCTTAAGGCACTGTACAGAAATTTTGGTGATGTTTAATTTAGAATTAGCAGTCATACCAAATACTTCTTGGAAGTCATTTAAAAAAAAAGAAATCAGTGAAGCCGGCTCAATTCATTGTATTCTTTGGTAAGGTTTGGTTTTCTTCTGTGACAGTGATACCATGCTTGCAAAGCACTCAAATTTTCCAGCATGCTGTGGGAGAGTCTGCTACCCACGGCCCCGTGAGCAGGAGTGGAGGATCACTTACTCCTATGGATCCTGACAGAACTAAAAGTGTGAGCTGCTTCCCCGTGCTACACAGACATGTTTTGGGGAGTGCTTGGAAGTACAGCTTTGTGTGCCTCTGCCTCTGTGAAAATTATAGGTGCCTCTGGGGTTGGGCATTCACAGAACAAAGATCATGACGATTGTGTTTTGGCAGTTGGCTGCCTACGTGGTGATTGAACGCTTAGTGCTCATGAAGAGTTACATAATTCATGACCAAATGATAGATAGGTACTTGATTATAGTGTATGAGTTGCTTCACAGGGAGAAAATACCAGACATGAGCTACTCTTAGTCTAGCTGAGAAAAACTTAAGAAAAATCAGGTACTGCAAGCGTAGTCAGACAAATTGAAATGAGAAACAAGGTGCAAACACTTAAATATGAGGTCAATTGAGCTCTGGCAGCAACTAGCAAAAGAAATTATTCTTGTTCCGTTCCTTTGAGCCTTGAGAAGACTGGATGTCTTTCTGGAAAATAGGTTTTTGGAGGGCCCAAGGTTGCTGGGTTCACTGCAAAATGTAAAGGGGCTTTGATATACCAGATAATTCCGACTATTATCCAGTAGTCCTTTCTGCTCTTAAATCTTCAAACAGTGTTAATCTACAGCCTCTTGATAAGGGCTGCGTTTGTGAATCTAGTGTTTGGGTATTGTGATAGCAGTGGAAGAGCTGAGGAGACAGGTAAGTCCCCCAAAGTGGCCTTTCTAAGAGAGGCAACATTCCCATCATCAGTGCTAAATTCTTACTCTCTTTGAGCCTGAAGTGGACATACACTCACCTAACTGTTTTTTTTCTGGTATGTCATTAAATCCTTGATAAAATATCTTGGAACATACATTTATTTGTTTGTTTAATGTGTTTGAAGAATCCGTACAAAATTCTGCTCTTTGCCCTGGCAGTTCTCTTACTGTGTTATTGTCTCCTCTTTTATATATGTTTGAAAAGTATTTCTGCAAACTTTAAGTGCACTTTTCAAAAGGCCATGCTTTCCACACATTTCTCTTTCAGTTTCTTTAGCTTTTGAGAAACAGGGCCGTACCAGCAACCTGCAGCATGATTCCATCATCAACAAGGGACAAAATTGTGATCCTATCAGTTGTACCAGTTGCAATATTCATGAATGGAATTCTGAAAGTTCAAATAGTTAATCCCAAATAAAATTGTGATCTTTATCCCACTTGACAGCTACATTTATCAAATTATTTAGAGAAAAAATTGATTGCTAAAAGTTATGGTGTGATCTATTATGTGATTTTATCAAGGTATAACTGTATTACCAAGTGGAAACTGCAGACTTATTCAGAATGTGAATTGGACACACAGAACCTGATAATATAGCAATTATACTAGTATCGTAGTGCTTTTCTACTTCTAAATATTTTTTGCTACTCCTTTCTTCTGTGACTTCTGATTGTTTAGTAGAAAATATAGAGTTAAGAAAAAATAGGAAAAATGGAATAATAAAAGCCTGTTTCCTCTTACACTCTCTGAACTTATCAAACTATGGAAATATAAAATCAATAAATGCTACTTATCATTGAAACAATAGAAATACAAGTCAGTTGAGCACTTATGCAAACTTGTGATTCATACCTGATCTAAAGCCTCCAAAGAATAGATACACAGTTTTGTTCGCAAGCATATTTAAAAATTTTGTTTTGAATAGTTAATGTTCTTAGTCTTTATCACTGTTTAAATAAAACACTTTAAATGCTGTCATTTGAAACAATATTAAAATTGTCATTGCTAGATATAGGCAAATCAGGTGCAAGCTTTTACAGCAGCAGAATACTGCTTGGGTTTCTAGTCAGATAAAACATTATTTTTGATGGCTGGTATACTTTAAAAAAGGAAAAAGGCAGCAGCAGCTCTGCTTCAAACAGGTTTGCTCTTGTCATAGCTATTAGTGCCAGTCTTTCAATAGCATGTCATGTTGATTGGCAGACACTCCCTTTCCTCTTTTGTGAAGAATAGTAATTTTAGTGTGTGCTTGAAATAAAAACCTAGTATAAATGATTTTCTGTTTGTAAAGGAGAAAGCCAGGTTCTTTGTAACTTATGTAGATTATGTATTATTGTGTTTCAGGAAAGATTAATCTATGTTCTAAAAAAAACCCTAAGTAATATTTTTTTAGAACTGTCATCTATTAGAAGGCATTGTATACCTAGCAGAGCTTCCATAGCCAGTATCTTTATCTGGGTGGTCATGACATCAGAGTTGGTTCTTTCCAGGTAGCAGGTAGAAAAAAAGAATTGAATTCATGAAAGTACTTTGTCTTTTTTTTTCCCCTAGGATATAGTTTTTTCTGCTGCTTTTGAAGAGCATAGGGACTCCTTTCATAGTTCCTTAGTTGCTTTTCCTGAATAATCAGCATATATTCCTGCTGAGTGACATGAAAGGAGGTGTTGAAATATTTTGATGCAAATATTACATCATCTAATATTCAAAACCCACAACTATATATTAGTTACATCCTTTAAGTGATTGGTAGTCTCAGATAGGAATGAAAGCCAATCCGTCTCACTAAAGAAAAAATGTTCAGAATATAGTTTTAAAGGAGAAGGAAAATACTGTCTAGACCAAAGTCTGGAACACCTCTTAATACCTCTGCTCAGTGGAGATATAACAGGTGTCCTGTTGTGTGCCATAAGCTGCAGGGCTGTTGCACAGGGGTTTCCATATTGTGTATAGCACCAATACCATGCAGTCCCAATCCTGCACTCTTTTCAGTGCCTCTCTGCCTTCGGCCCGCTGCGCTGGGATTTCCTAGCAGTCATCGTTCCTTTTCTGAAAACTACCCCCGTTTGTAACAGGGCAACTGATTTTTGTGGTGTGAGCTGTTACTCCTGAGCAGATTAATGTCTTTGCCCGTGTCTAAATATCTAATCTGGCTGTTGGTGGGCGCCTGCTTTCCTGTCATTCCTCTCTGTGGCATTCTAGTTCCCAAAGTTGGGAACCATTTGGCTGCCTGGAAGGGGGCTGTGCCACAGTGGACGATATAGAAACCCTCTTCAGTTCTGAAATTTTCTGTTGAGCCCTTAATGCCCACCTTGTATCTGCCTTCAAAATACCCTTGGAGGGGCATCTGCTTTGCAAATTGCTTGCACTGCCCATGCTGGATCCCTGCTGGTGTCCATAAAGACTGTTGCCTCTGCAAGGATGTCAGGTTCACCGATGAAAAGAAGGTAATCTTACTCCAAGCTACTATTTCATTATATTAATAGATAAAATATCCTTCATGAAGAACGAACCACATTATTGCCTATTTGGAGCTAAAAATAGGCTATCCTAACATAAAACTTTTAAAGCAAAGCTGAAATATTTAAGTGCAGAAGTAGAAGAAAGTCCTTAAGACATGACAGACATCTAGAAAGGCAAAAATACTTAATTGTGCTAGAAGATATATATGCATAATAGTATGTGGCAAATGTAAATAATAAAAGGAAATATTAGTATTGGAATATCAACAGATTAAAATTCAGAGAAAGGCACCAAAAATGGGATATCAAGGTCATCAAGAAAACTTTTCAAACAAACAAAAAGAAAGATATTAATCTTACAGGAGGAATAAAAATAAAGGTGTATAGTGCCTAGGAATAATTCAGGATATTTTTATGTGGAGATTGTCCTATACTCTGAACATTTAAATTGCTTTCCTATTATACTTTTTTAAGACTAGATCTCTTAGTCTATCATCTAGGGAAGTTATGCTGGAGTTCTAAGAAATATAAAGATCTTATTTTTTTATTTTCATTAAAGTAAATATAAAGTAAATATAAGACAGAACTTGATGAAATGAAAATTTTGATTTAAAATGCATGGTGAATTTTTAATTTATACAGTAGATAAAACTGTATTGAGTATTCTATTCTGTGCTATAAATATTTTTTTATTTAATTCCAATGAAAATGTAAATAATAAATATCTATAAATAAACCTAAATAATAAATTTCTCAGCTGTGCCATCTCCATTATAAACTATATATTTCATCACTTGCAGAGTTGAACTTGAACTAACAGTACTTCCAAGACATATGGGCACTATATTTCAAGTAACCATAGCAGGGTGTATTTTGCCTACATAATGCCACCACCTCTTGGTGGCTTTCACTGTGGCTGTGCATTATTTAGGGTACACTTTATGCTTTTTCTTCCTGTGACATGTTACTAGCATCCCAACAACCTGCACTGAAATTATTCTTGATAAATAGCTTAAATGATTAGTATTTGTAAATCTGCTTGCAAGTCTTCCTCTGAATTTTAGATTTTTTTGTAAGTTACACAAAATTACTCACTTGTTACACATCGTTTTGTTACTGCACAAATAATGGAAAATAATTTCAGAATCAGAAAAGTGCCAAAGTTGTTGTGGTTTAACCACGGCTACCAGCTAAGTACCAGGCCCCAATCACTCATTCCCACCAATGGAGGGATGATGGGACTTAGAAGGGTAAAAGTGAGAAAGCTCCTAGGCTGAGATAAAGACACTTTAAAAGGTACTCCAAACATCCTCCCCCTTACTTCTTTTCCCTTCCACTTTACTTGCTGAGAATGATGCCATGTGGTATGGAATGTCCCTTTGGCCCATTGGGTCAGCTGTCCTGGCTGTGTTCCCTCCCAGCCCCCTTGCTGGTGGGGTGGGGTGGGAAGCAGAAAAGGCCTTGACTTAGTGCAAACGCTGCTCAGGACTAACAGAAACATCCCTATGTCGCTGACACTGTTTCAGCTCAAATCCAAAACATTCCGGCTACTGTGAGGTAAATTAAGTACCTCAGCCAAAGCCAGAACATAGGTATGGGGGATTGAATCACAGTGTTAGTTGTGTGCTCAGTGCTTTACTACTTTGTGTCATGAGTGAAGAGCCCTCAGCAATAATTGCTCCAATGAATCACAAATCAGTGCAATTCCATGCTGATTTTTAAAATTTCTTCTGGACTTTCTTTTTGTTTGCTTTCATTAATCCAATCTATGCTGCACCGACTTTCCATTAATTTCTTGACATGGCATCCTGAGTCTTGACCTTTGTAAGTAGGATGCCTTGTCTGTCTGATACTCGTGTTCTTTTGTACTTCTAATTTCTATTTTACTTCCAATAGTTCTTCATAATTTTTTCCATCTTTTCATTTACCAGATCTTTGGTACCTTTCAAATGCTAAATGCTCTCCCATATATCCTTAGTAACCATGCTGGATTTTTCTGTCCTTTTTAATATTTAGGTTTTATTGGATGAATGTAGATTGCACCTTCTCTAACTGTACCTTAAATAATTGCCACTTAAGGGAATTAAGAAGTACAAGGGAAGGAAAATGCTGACCCATAGACTAAGCAGAAGGAAAAAACGTTCCCACTGGGTCCAATTTCCTAAGAAGGACCATCAGGATAGTGACTAGGACCTGAAATTATGGGCTGAATGACCTCTAAAAAATTATCAGTTCAGAGAGGAGCTTGTCTATAACTGTTTGCACTAAAGGAAATGAAGATAGGTAGAAGTCTCACAGAAGAAAGATTGCTTCACTTTCTTGGTGAACATATAAGAGCATAATATGAAACTATATCTCATATAAATACATTGCATGTCGGCTGTCTATAATTCTTGTATCATGTCAAAAAGCCATGGAGACAGATATCATATCTCTTAACTCCCAGCTGGCCAGTTAGTGGGGAACCCCTTTTTCTAAGTACGTCTTCTGAATTTAAGATATTTTATGCATGTCTTGCATTTATTGGAATAAGTATGTGCTCATCAATATCTAACACCAAAAAATGGTTTGTACTTAAGTAACCACTGCAGATTTAATACAGATGTTTTCATTCTCTGAGTCATTACAATATGATTTTCATATAATTTTCTCCGATAGTAAAAAGAGACCTTAAAGTGAGTGCAATTTTCATATAAATTGCATAGGAACCTGAGCATTAATAAAAGCTCTGGGCTTCAGACAATACAGATCACTGGTTTAGATTCCACATGTCTGGATGAAAGGTATTGCTGGTTTAAGTGGGTGCAATGACATTTCCTTGTCTGTGGGAAGTAGAGGAGGTTCCTGACATCCAAAACCACAGTTGCTGGATAGGTTTCTACAGCGTAGTTAAGAGGACTTCTCTGGTATTTAAGGAAGATCAGTTACTGATTGTCACAATCCCTGCTTAAGTAACATTTCAGAAACTTAGATTATTGTTGATGGAAGAGGTTTTTATTAGTAGTTGTCCTGTAGCAGAAGAGTGGGTTGCTCTGTAAGCATTTGGGATTACAGTGTATAATGTACTTAAAAAAAGACATTAAGGTAACTACCATGCTACATGCTAAACTGTGCTCCTACTTCTTTTATACCTTGCCAAAATGGTACTTCTTATTCAGTCTGGGAAGTAACAGCAGATAACAGTTCTCAGAAAACAGGTTTTAGGAGATTTAAAAGAATTTATCTACTTCAAAGTAATAGTGTCTAGAGGAAACATCAAACTAAAGCATCTATTGGTAGCAAAGAAAGTCAAAACTGATCATCAAGTTATCTCAAGAAACATCAAAAGGTTTTAGGCAAATATTATTCGTTTAACATTGATTTTGGATTTGGCATGTGTATCCAAAATTCAGAACGCTGAAGAATTTGGAGTTAGGAGTTATTAAGCAACCAATTGTGCACTCAGTAAAACAGTTCCAGTAGTTTCTAGAATGTATGAGTAATGCAAAATTAGAAAGGAAAAGCCATGGTGAAACATTTGGAGTCCTCACATATTAGTGCATGTCACCACCACAAAGTGCCCGTGGGATAAAGCTGCTTCTAGTCAACTCAAGTTAGCGTCGTCTGGTAAGGATTTGTCTGAAAATCCTTGCAGTTTCAATAGTATTCAGTGTTCTATTAATTGTTGTTGACCCTTTCTTTTGTAGTCCACCTTCCACTGAGCAAATTCAGCTACTATCAAAATTGTCAGTAAAATTTGCTGAGCTGCTTGTGTTTGCTTCTACCCACTCAAAAAAAAATCCTGAAATGTGAAGTCAGAGGTTTATCAGCATATGAAAATCATGAAATTTCGCTCATCTGTAATTCAGCACAGCCCTACTTGTAGGACAGATCAAGAGGGCTAAGACAGGGGAACACAATCCTCTGTTCTCTGTTGTAGTTGTAAGGGAGGATTTTGTTGCATATGCTGTTTTCTGCAAACCTCTGAGCTATGGAAGTGACCAACTGATTGCATATATTTCTTGGAATATCTTGAGATATCAATTTTAAAATTATAAAAAGCAATCATTCTAAAATTAACAAAAAATAGAGCATTTTTGTTAAGTAAAGCTCTTGTCATATCTGATGACTGGTATGCCACAGTCAACACCAATTGCAGAAAGATTTGGCCAGGTTTGGGATATTGGCCAAGTACTCGGGGATACAGCGTAAATGGTTATAAGTTATTATAACTAATATAAGGCTCCTGAGGATCTTGGAAAAGCAGAGAGAGCAAATGATACTTTGATGGAGACACTAGAACTCCTCATTCTGAAAGTACTTCAATTTTGCTGCCACCTTGTCACCAAAAAAGGAAAAAAAGGATTGATTTTGGGGGGATGCTTTTATGTAAGGCAACTCAGACTGCAGTATGAAGTGGGTTTCAAAAGGTGACTGTACAGGTGCACGAGTGTCTCCCAATCTAAGGAGCATCCACTTTGCAATGTCAGTGCCATGTTTCTGTGGTGATTCTGCTCAGCAATATGCAGAAATAAGCTTTAATTTGATGTCTGCATTGTGACATGAGAGAATTTTAGGCATAATGATTTTTTTTTCAATTTTTTAAAATGTTATCAACTTCTAGGCTTTGTCTTTTCTTAAATTCATAGCTTTTCTTTTCCTTTCATTCTTTTCTTATGTATGATTTTCAAAATAAATGCAGATCCTTTCAATATTAGCATTAACAGATAAACTGAGCTGATTAAAGTTATTTTTGCCAATGTTTTTTTTAAAGAAATCATTGTAGAATTTGCAATCTGATTGCTCCTGATGCTGATGGGCAGAAGTAAGTCTCTTTCTCGGCTAATCTAGAATTGCAGATGATATAGAAAGAAATGGCAAATTTGAAGTTGTACTTCAGTTTAAAATAAAAAGTTTATGTTGATAAAGCTTTTAGTGCATTTGAATTTATGTTTCATTTGCATAGCATAGCATTATATTACATTTCCCAAAGCAGTTCCCTGTGTCTCCAAATACTGTTGTGTACCTGCTACTTACTTCACTGGGCATATATGTCTAAAATTTGGTGGAACATTAATGCCTGTATTTTCAATAGGTTTTACTAATTTACTTTAGTGTTTCAGGTACTATTTCTTACTTTGAAAAGAAGGTAATTGTTGCCCACACACCAATGCTCCACTTTCATTGTTAGAAAGAAACTTGATAATAGATTTAAGAACTACAGATAAGGTAAGTTCTAATAGGCTTTGGCTATAGAGGATGAATAGAGCCAAATTACAGTCCTTATTTTTCAAGATTTTCTGAATATGAATAGACCTATATAGCCATTGTTGTTTAAGAATTTACTACTGGATTCAATATTTGAAGAAGTATTAAAACATGTCCTAAGCTTTCAAGATTCGTGGTAGTTTTTAAGAAGTCTAAAGTGTTTTAGAAAGACCGTGCTGTCTGGCTAGCTCATATTTTAATAAAAAATGTAACATGAATTCCATGTAAGTAAACATAATTTCTAATGCTCTGGTAAATAAGTACAGTGCTATTAGAAGAAATTGCAGTGTTTAGGACAGGGAGAAATAGAACCAATCCAGGTTTTCAGTCTGTACCCTGCTACAGTGTGGATTGTACACAGCAAGATGTTCTCCAATAATTAAAGGCCTTAGGCTTCTAAGATGCTTAGGTCTAAACATGGTTATTATTACAGTTATACGAGGTAGGAGGTAGCTTAAGTGGTGTCTTTTCACTTGCTGGTTAACTTTTATTTTTTTGCTTGTGTTGCTTGGAAATTGAGTTTTAAGAGTATTGAAGTGTTATGAGTGTCTCTCAGCAAAGTAAGAACTCTGAGTTTCTAAACAATACTGAGATACAGGATTTGTATAATTGGGTACATTTTTAATTTTGTAAGCTGTAATAGATAAGTCAGTCATGAAATATAAAACTGATTTCATTTCATTGCCATAGAAATACTGTATTTATATTGCAAATTTTTTTAGAAATATTTGTAATAGATTTATGGTTCTGCAGTATCGTGATTTGGTTTCATTTTTATCATATAGAGCCAAAATTTCTTTGCCAATTTTTGTATTTAAAGGCTTTTTAATCTGCATTGATTTCTTCGTTTGGTATGGGTTCTGAGCCGAAAAATACAGTACATCACTGACTGTTCTATCACCTGACGGCGACTGATAAAGCATCCGTGCAGAAAGTGTCAGAAAAGGTTAATATTTATTGATTTTATGGCGCTACAACCAATGTAGTTTTGCCATCAAAGATGTATGGCCACCAGCAATGGAATCTGTAAAATTGCAGGTTGGATGCTAGTTTTTATTATAACCTATGCCAGTGTTCTGGCCTTAAAAAATGACAGATATTTAATTTAAGACAAAAGGTTTGGATGTGCAGCTACTGTATACCTGCAATGGGAATTTAGTATTCTAGAATGAAATCCAAGCACAGTGCTTTAAAGTTTAAGGTGTTGGGGGTGTGGATGGGGGGGGGAACTCACAACCTTGAATTGCAAATGACAATCACATTTAGCCTTTTCATCCACTTAACTATGTGCTATTGATCTGTAGAAGGTGCCCAAGCAAGTGATAGCTAAAATTATGAGCAATAAAGGGCTTGCTTCTTCAAACAAAAAGTATATAATTAGTAGGAGTGGAGGAGGGGGCAGAGCCTGTGTGCAGTTTTAAAGGCATTTAAACAAGATGGACTGAGTGCAACAGCAGTTTGTAAGAGTACACAAGGAGAAATCTGGTTGCCTTGAAGCATAAATCCATGGTCTGGTTGCAGCTTGTGTGTAAAAATTAGGCATGCACTCCAGCCTTTACATTTATCTCCATCAGGGTTTGCCTGACAGAAAGACAATCTGTTGGTTTGCCTACATCAACTAGGGAGAGGAAAATTTTGTGAAGCTTTGGTTCTTCTAAATGCATCCATAGTTTGCATTTTTATTCTATTTTTCATTTAGATGACTCTTGATATCAATCTTTTCATAACTGATAGTTCTATTGATACATCAGGAAGGTTTGCAAGAAGATAGAAAAATACTTACTGAAGTGCTGAAAATTAGTCTACTAAAATGCATATAGACATGCACAGAGCTTATAGAAGCAGGTTTGTAGGGAATATTAGCAGGATTTGGCCCCAGATTTTTAGAATCCCTGTTTAACTACTATTTATTACAGAATTATTATTTTTATGGGGCAGGTTTTTATGCAGATTTTTCCCCCCTACTTTCTGTAAGGTTCAGTGTCAGGGACAGCAGTAACAATGGCTTTGTTTTTGAACAAAGCCTAATGATAATTCAGCAGTGAGAAACTGTTATTCTAACATGACTGGTAGAATAAATTGCATGGCATACAGTAAACATGCTTTAGATCGCCTCTTCTCTGTACCACATTTTTCTGTTGAGCTTTATACCACCAGTTTGTCTGGGTTCTTTTTCCCCAGACAGCTTACCCATTTTATTGTGCTCATTTAGAGGAAAGAAAAACTGTTTGTCTCCTTGAAAGGCAAGAGAACAGTGAGTGGAAAACTACTTTTATAGCTAAAATACCATTATAATATATGGCAACTAAAATTCTAAAATTGAAAGTGAAGGTACAAGAGAAAATCTTAAATCACTTTTTTAAAGCCACTGACAATTTGAAATATTCCCATGAAGATTTCTAGTTTTTGTCTTCCTTCCTTGAACTTAGTAAAATGTGATTTTTAGAATGATTGTTACAATAACTTGTTTAATTTCAATAATTCAAATAAGATCCATTCCTCATATAACTCCACCTTTTTTATTTTAATGACTGTGTCATTAATCTAACATTCCCCATTTTTATTGGGCTTCATTTTTTCCCCTTCTGATCTCTTTAAATTACGGCTATGAAATGGCACACACTCAGCAGTGGCATGCACTGGCTGCATTTTTACATCCCTTCTGCCCCTTTAGTCTCACATTTTTAATTTTCAGTAGAGCAGGTGCCAACAACATTGTGGCTGTATGGTGTCTGTAAGTGACTTCCAGGCTACAGCTCTGGATGGCATCTTAGTGACAGAAGGTTTTTCAAACACTTGATTTCTTTTTTTTTTCTTTTTTTAAATTAAATGTCACTGCTATGAGCTATTTGTTATACCTTATAACACCTTCACCCCAAAATTGGTTGTTGCCATACATAATGATTGATATGTTGTTAGCTAATTTTAACAAATGATTTTGTGGAATTATTACTTAATTCATAATGTAATTAATTTTTAGGAGCAATACAGAATTGAAGCCATATATTTATTTTACATTGCTTAACCATAAGAAGACTGCATTATTTAAAACATCATTCGTTGAATAAATAAAATAAATTTATTATAAACTTTGCCCACACAAATTCAATATAAAACTAAAGGATATAGAAGAAAAGAGGTATTCTGAGACCACAGCTCACTGAATGATTACATGTGCTTATGCTTATTACATGTGCTTATGTGCCCTCCTTGCACCTATGTGAAATGGTGAGGAAAATAAGGAGCCCAGAAATTTCTTATAATTCAAATTTTACTTGTATTCATGAGGCTTTGTGATTGATCTTCAAATACAGGCTAAGAAATGGTCCGTCAGGTTAGGATTAGGATTTGGATTAGGATTCATCTGTGGTAGTGCTGCTCTAAACACCTGTTTATGTGCACTGTGTGCATACTACCAGTAGTGCTGCAGAATCACCAAGTGTCTACAGCAAAAGGTAGTATTTGCTTATATTTCACTAGAAAAGTCGACATGAGCCAGAAATTATTGCATCGTATTTCAGATCTCAGTCAGGGTATAAAACCAAAACTGTGTTATTGAAATCACTGTATCTCTATTTACAAAACCCATAAAGCAGCAGAGTGTTTCCTCAAGAGCCAGGGGTGGAGCTCTGCTGTGGGCATGGAGATGCCCCAGTGATCCTTAGTGGAGGTGGTGCAGTGTTCTGGCTGTTTGGGGCAAGTCTGTCTGCAGGTGCAGTCTGGGGACCAGCTCCTGCTGCCCCTCATACAAAGCGGCTCCGCTTGGGAGCCCACGTCACTGCTCTAGTGGAGACTGAATCTAGGCTGCCAAAACCACAGCGTGTGAAGTTCAAAGCAGCAGTGCAGAAGGGCCATCCCAGGCTCATCACCCCCAAAGAATCTGGGGACAGGACTGCCTTAGTGTTGCTGTAAGGGGCAGTGGAAGTGATTTGCTTTACTTGGTTATTAGATGCGGGGGAAAGAATGCATTTCTGGAATGCTGTCATGGTAAGAGGTATTTGCGCTGGTACGAAGTGAGAGATGGACAAAAGTCTTTCCAACCCCACACAATCCTGCTCACCGCTCATAATCCTGAACACTCGGTGTCTTGTATGCAGAGAAACACAGAGCCCTTCGTATGGGGCATGGGGATACCTCGCTGTTTGGTAAATACTGTAACTGCCCTCACAGATCTGTAGAGGTATGCCCTGGTATGTAATTGTTAGCAATTCTTTGTTGTCATCTTCTTTAGTTAATTAATTGCATTTATATTTATCCGCAGTTTTCTTCCAAGTGTTTCTTGCTATAATATTCCATGAAATAATTTATTTAGGTTTTCTTGAGCCTCCTTACTAAAGTTATAAATTTGATTGCATTGCTATATTGACTGAAATGTTACAGAGCAGTTAGTTTTATTGTTTTTGTAGAGTAAAATATGTGATTTTATTGTTCATTTTTATATCTCGGATATCATCTTTTATTAGAATTTTGAACTGTATCATCTTCAGGGTAAGATTTATCCACAGTGCTAAGTACACATTTTAAAATGCTGATTATTTAACCTGTAATTCATCTTAAAAGTCAGATTTTGGTTTTTGGTACAGCCAGGAATGTAAGCATAATTTCTCTTGCAGTATCTTTTTCTCAAGAAACACTCATAAGGGTTGCAATATCCATCCCACACCTTCCTTTTGCTTAAGGAAGGAAAGAGCAGCAGTAACTGTCTGGAGTAGTCAGTCAAGAATCTGCCTCATCCCTCTTTCCTTCCTCTTGGGTCTAGGTATGGCAGGCAGAAGAGGAAAGGTCCCACTCCTTTGTGGATGTAGGTAGTTATAATCACAGTGTTGTAATAATAATTGTACTCCACAGTAATCTTGTGCTATTGCATGTGATTGAAGCTGAGATATTAGTATTCATAGTCCCTGATCAAATAATGCAATATTTAAATACACTTTACACCCACTTCCCCTCTAGGATTATTTTCTTCTTGATTCTATTACAAGAATAGAGGAATCTAGGCAATTATTTTGGGTAAATAAACTGTATCTTGTAGTAAGTTTAGATTTCTCATAATTGCAACTTCAAAACTATTTGTTGATTTTGGAATAAATACAAAATCACATAACTGTTTAAAGCCGTAACTTATGTAACTAATACGCACTATGCTCAAATATAACTTTTTCTTCCTAGGTGTTTTACCTGGAAAGGCTTAATTGCTAAAAATTCCAAAGTTTCCTGTAGATATCTAAGCCCAAAGAAACATATGTCAGGTTTCGGTGGACAACTTACTCAAGCATTGTGTTTTTCAGCAGCAGCTTTTGCACGTTACTTCAATTAACTACGTGGTACTTAAGAATATTTCCTTCAATTTGTATCTAATGTATTGTTAATTAGGCCTCACCATGTTTAAGATGGGGTGTGGAGGAGTCAGGTGATGTGTTCTGTTTCTCCTTGTGTCATCATCTTTACTGTTCTCTACAGTGCAGTACAGTCAAGGCAGTAGTGTTATAGGTAGCTTTTAAATTATTGACTAGTACGGCTGATACTTAAAAATGAAATATTTAAACATCACTGGCAATTTGGGGATTTTGACCCAAACAACCAATTTTTATTTTTGCTGCTGGGGAGCAATTCCAATCAATTGCAATCAGAGGCTTCAAATTGTCATTTATGTTTCTATAGTGTAAGTAGCGTTACTAATAAAAGTGGGCTTTATTCCTTTGTTAGTGTCATTTGAGACAGAGAAAAGATTGGGACAGATGCTAAAGAGCTGGTTACATTTTTCAAAGAATGCAGTTATTAATTAATGCAATTCATAAACCAGTCTACACAGATAAACTAACTCATTGAAACTTCATTGTGATGTGGGGAAAAAAAAGGAATAGCTGTAATTTTGAGGAAAATGCTCTGCATCTTTCATATCAAACTGAGACAGCAACTCCCTATCTTAAGCGTACAGTGAAAATCAACTTCTTGCTTTTGCAAACTGAGTTTGCTTTGTTTGTTTTGTGTGTATGTGCATGCCCACATTTGTTAACAAAATCCTGGTCAGTGATGAACTTGATAGAAGATTGTTCTGATAGTAAGGCTCTCAAGATAAATGGTTGGACTTTCAATGTACAAAAGTACTAGACTTTGACAGTGGAACCTATGAAATCATCATGAGTATCTTTATTTTCTTAGTCTTCCCTTTTAAAAATTTTTAGTGTATTTCAGGAGTAGAGAAGCAATATTATACAATTTAGAAGCAATCCAGATAATTTCAGATCTGTAGCAAAAGAGGGAGGAAATGGGGTAATTAAAGAGGAATGAAAATCCAATTCTGTAAGCATGTTACATACTTAACTACCTTGTAAATGTCCGGCCTCCCACTGAAATTGTATTGGACCCTCAGTTCAGACACGCATGTATGGATGAGGCCTCTTTCAGACTTACGCAGGGAGCCGATGGAAAGGTCCACAGCCAAGTTCCAGCCTCCCAAAGGACTAGTTTTCCTCTAATACAGGGAACTTTTTCAAAATCAAAATTGCACCTATTCTACTGTGATGAAGACATACATTAATAGTAATATGCACTGCCTTTAATAATGTGTCAACAGGAAATGGAAATGCTGGATAGGGCTTCACCTCAAAAAAGTAGTTGCTCTGTGTGTTAGGAGTAGAATGGAGGAACAAGCACAGGAATGTGCTCTTGTATTTCAAAGAGAAGAAACAGAGTGTTCCCCTTACTGCTGGCACAGCTTGATGCTGATAGCAGTATTATCTAGGAAAGTCTCTTCTGTAATTCCTTTAGCTCCTGGTCAGGAGGAGTGCCAAATCCAAAATTCCATTCTGCCTAACTGTGCCATTTCACCCCTAGATTTGCTGGTCAGGGACATTAAGCTCAAACAGTATGCTTTGCAGTGAGGATGGTTGGTAAATACTGCAGCCTTCATTTGGATGAGATATATAAGCTGGCTGATATGGCTCCTGGTAATAACTCTGCATTTACAGATGATGTAAAGATGAAAAGATGTGGTTCACAGTACCTCTGTTTCCATGTGCTCTGTAGACCAATGTGCAACCACACCCTTCACCTCAAGCAGGCACAGAGTGAAGCTTTGCATAACTTGTGCTGTTTCAGCCTTTGTTCCATAGAACAGCAGACTGCACGAACAAGAAAACCTGGGTTGGCTTTTCCTCATTATCTAAAATTGCTCAGATGTAGATAGGACAAATGTAGAATCTGAATACCTCCTAAAACTGGGTCATTTGTTGCCAGGGGTTGGCTGGAAGGAAGGACATAGAGTATTCCAGCGGATTTTTATCATCAAGAATCATTAGCTGCAGCTGGCCTCAGCTTAAATAGCTCTGAACTTAGCCATCTTATGGTGGGAGACATTTGACCTTCATCTAGTCCAAGAAAATGAAGAAATTGGTTAGTCCTCATTCCCCATACATACTTTCTCTTCAGGACCAGGCAGGAGTTCAGCAGAGCTGACATTTGGCCTCTTCTTCCTTAATTTTAATAGTTGTCTTTGAAAGAAATTGCCAAATTATTAAATGTTTAATATCACAGCACTTAAAACATATAATTTTAAAACAGTCATGTATAATATTCTTTTATGTGCATACGTAGTAAAGTGCACTTATATTTTCCTTTGTGCTTGATCATTAGCAGATATATTATATTGTCAATATATGCTGTGAATGATATTTTAAACAAACCTTCTACTGACTTGGCTGTAAACTTGTGAAAAAACATTGGTTTCACCTTAAGGTTTTAATTTCCTTATGTTTAGTATAAAATCAATACTTTAAGAGTGACTAAAATAACAACCAGACAGTATTTACTGCTTTTATGCTGAACATTTCACATCAGAAGAATGTAGGAGGAGTGTCTGAGTTATAATTTAAACATTTATAACCATCATTCTACTCCATCTGAGAAAGCTTACTTTATTAGGTCTAGAATTACAATCTATTCAATTAAGCATTTCTCAGATAAGTACTCTGAGTGGTAAAAAGTATTTTCCTAAATCTCAGATGTAGACTCTTGAATCTAGCATAGTCCTTCACCATTAAAAGTCAGAAATAGTTTGTCTAATATCAATAAAGATCAGTTTAAAATTGCTGGAAAAGAATGAAAGAATTGTGTCCACTACATTGTCTTTAAAAATAACATTAAAAGCCTGAATATGGTTATTGGAGTGTCTGCTCATAGATGTATGAGCTAGATAAAGGGCATTTTGCCATAATGTGTCAGATTATTTTGACTTCAATTTTTCATGAGGCATGTTAAGTTAAGGTAGTGCCTAATGTGAGTAATAGTGACAGAATCTGACCTTTGCATGTGATTTTTTTTTTCTTTTCTATAATGATAGTGAACATCTGAAGTAAACCTTATATCAGCCAGAAAGTGTTACTTTTTGTCATTTTTCATGGTGAACCAATTGGACTTGGTTTTAAATCTCGTCTCGTGATCCACAGTCTTTCTTCTTTGTCCTGTCTTACTTTCCAAAACAGAGCATAACTAAACACTTAGGAGTGATCAGTAAACCACTTATTTGGTGAAAAGGTAGAGCTGCAAAGAAACAAAACAAACAAAGAAACAAAAATATAACCCAAAAGGTAACTTAAGTTTCTGGCTAGATGGTACAATTGGTCTTACACTGACTATACCTCTAAAGTTGTAATGATTTCTTCTAGCAGTGGCAAATTCTTCCCCTAGATTATGAATATCAAGTTCAGAGATAAAAAAGAAGTGAAAGATTACAACTTCGAGTGCATTTCATTTTTGCCCATTCCAGCTTGAGGAAGGCTGTTCCAGACTGGTCTTGCTTAGTCCTGTATTTTTGTCTCATAACTTCAGGTTATTTTGCTACATGTCCTTGAAAGAATTCCTTTGTCTGTGTCATAAATCCTTGCCAAGCCTTTTGTGACTGCACAGGATGCACATAGGTTTTGTATTGTCATTCACGCCAACAGTACGTCCTCTAAAGTGACACTATGTTTTCATTAGTGTGATACGGCAAAAATTATTTTTAAATACGGGCTGGCATTGAATTTTATATTTCACTTTTATGTATGTAATGAATCTAAACCTGAACATGGGTGCCTTGTAAGTATTTTGTCATGGAAGGAAGCATTATATCCAGGTTTCTAAAAGTCAGATGAAGCCAAGTGGAAACATAAACACTGTTTAGTGTTTGGCTTGATCCGGTGATGAAGTTAAGAGAGTTTTGTGAAGCAATCAAGGATTATTTAGTCAAAAAGAGCAAGGCTGTAAAGTAGACAATGTCATATGAACCAATAGGTCTCTCACTCTTGCAACTGAAGGCTGATACCAGAATCACCAGCACCAGCAATTTGTGCCTTTATTTGGTGATAAATTAAAGAGGCCTCCCTGAGCTCATACAAGCAGAAAGAAATGATCTCAGACGTTTGTGAGTCACACTGTGTCTGATTAAGTTAAAGGTACAGGAGATGCAGAAAACTGCTGTGTGTGGCTGTTTCTGATATATTGTGTTACTGACACTGCAGCAAAGACAGACGTTGTAGGTTTGGCATACAAGCACAATGTTGTTTGATCTAACCAGTGATGCTGAATTGGTCAGCAAAAAGCACCAGAGACAAACTTTCAGCTGAATATACAATTATGGAGTTGACCAACAGTTTTAATGTATTTGCCAGGCAGCTGATAGTGTTTTCCATAGTCCAAGTTTGCTGAAACTGCTTCAATTGCATTTATCATTTCAATAAAGACTCAGTAGAAATTCATGTTCTGTCTTCTGTATTTTCCTTACATTTGACATACTATGACAATAGCTCTTCTTTGCTTTAAGTCCCATTATATTTCTAGAGACATACTTTTTCAACTCTGGGAAGTGAGTGATAAACTTTCTAAGTGGAGTTAGATAAAAGTTATAAATATCTTTTCGTGACTTAATGCATTCATGCTGTTCCAAAATGGAGGACCATATTGCTCCTGGATATGGGAGCTGTACTTGCATCCATTAGCTCTTCCAGGAGAGTGACTGTGACAAGACTCCACAGGAATACAATGCTTCTTGTGTTTGGAGAACTCTTACTAAGGCCTTAGGAGCAAGTAAGTCAATTGTGAACTCCCTTCAGCAATGTACTAGCTCCAAGTGCAACAAAGAAATTTGTTTTTTTATTTTGGGATACTATTTCTTACTGTGTGCACTGTTCATCACTGCTGAACACAGGGGAGCCTTTTCTTAGAATTATTAACTAAGTTTTTAAAGACTGACAGATCGGTTTTGTTAATAATCAGTATTTAATTTGCTTATGCCCTTCAGTTGGGACCTAAGTGTAGCATGGTCCATAAACTTCTTTTAGAGCTTTGTGGATACTTTTATGCCTTGATGATTAATGAATTGTTGTATGTCATTACTTTTTTCACAGTAGTCATCATGTGTTAGTTTGAGGTGCAACATTTTCTTGCAATATACATTGTACTGAATGCAGCAAACTTTTCTATGAAATAATTGTACTTTTCATAAGAGGATTACTCTTTTAGGTTTAGGCATGCTGATATTTAAAGTGGTTGGTTATTTTTGAGCAGAGCAGAATGTATCAGACCGCAGCGGTATGCTGGAACAGCATGCTGTACTACATTAATTCAGTCTGCCAACTGTTTGTGGGTTTCATCCTGGCTCTGCACAGGTTCTATGCTTGGTTCACTTTTCAGCTGAAAGGTGTTTTTTCTGCAGTTGTATTATGGAAACATTCCTTGATGTGGGTTTACTTACAGTGGTGTTTTTGTTTAGGTGGGTTCTTTATCAACCAAGTCTGCTGGACATTTTTAGTACCAAAGCAGCTCACTATCATGAGGATTTTATCACCATTCAAGCTCTAGAACTGGTCTAGTAGCTGGACATTGCAGTGGTTTTGGGTTTTGTTCTTTTTGTTTGGTTTGGTTTTTTTCTTTTCTTTGTCATTGGTCTAGCTGAATTCTTAGTAGATTATTACAAGATAAGAATTACTCTTGCAGTGGTAGAGAAAATCTAAGTTACAGGCTGCTTTGCACAAGCCTTTCCTCAGCCTTCTCTTTTTTCTTCTTTTTTTACTTGTATTTCTTGATTTCTTTTCCTGAAAAGGATAAGTAATACAATTTTCTCTTGAAAGATAAGAGCTTATACCAGTTCAACGGTGAAACCTAATTTTCCGTATTTATCTTATCATCTACTTATCTAAAAGTACCTACTTTTGTACCTATGTAACCCAAGTTTATACCTCTTTGGAAAGGCATTTAAAATACTTTCTATTTTGCATTCATTGATTAAGGAGTATTGTGCTAGTTAGTGCAGCAAAACAGAGCATTACCAGCAATATGTTGAATAAATCCAGTAATATTTACGAGGAGCTTCTTGACCCAGTTCTGAGTAGTCAGGAAAGCCTGGGCCCATGACTTCAGTATTTTCCAGTGAAGGAGGAATACTTCCAGGATATTATATTCCTGATTTAATACTTTGCAGAGTGTATACAGGTTTTAAACTGGGACATTAGATGGCAAGATCAAACTGCAAAGGATGATGTGCTCTCTGGCCTTGAACAAGAGCCAGAGCAGAATACTGTGTGTTAAAAGGTTTCTAGTGAGGACTATCCACATACATGTTGCTTCTTCTGTTGTATAAGTTTGGTCTTCATTAACATGCCAAGAATGAGCCAGTGCCCTTACAGCAGGGTTAGAGAGTTTCGTAAACAGCCTACATTTCTAATCCTCCTATGAACACATCAGGTTGATTCACTTTTTATTATTAATCTTCCAGTTAAATCTAGTTGCCTATTCCGTGTGGTTAATAACATGCAAGAAAGGTACACTTTTGATCTAATGCTATATTAGCTTTTCACAATTAATCAATTAGAAGTCAGAATTTAACATATTATATGGGTAATTTAAGAGGAGCAGAGGAGCAATATTTTCTGTAACTTTCTGGAAATGATGGAACTCACATAAATAACAGGTGTGTTCTTCAGAGTACTTGCACTGTCACAGGTTACATTTGCTAACTATTTTGGTCTTTTCCAGTAATATCCCATAATCTGCGTCACAAGTAATGGCAATTTTCCTAATTTTGTTAATAACACTAAATATTAACCTATGTAATCTCCAGATGCTGAAATTTGCAGAAACATATATGAAAGTTTTCAGTAACAGAATCCCTAGGAGACCTGTGTTAAGTGTATAGTCCAGCAGTTCATTAGTGTTCTAAATTTAAAACAAAATTACATGACATGAAAATCAAGGATAAATATTTTAGTCTTTCAGAATTTTTTGCTAATGCAATAAAAATTTTACATTTCCTGTATTAACTTTATAAGTGCAATATAAATTAGCTTGACTTCAGTAGCTGCAAAAATCATGTAATAACATGTTTCTCCTATGCTAATATTGAGAACCAGTTAAGCATTTTCATTGGAGTTTGGTATTGTAGATTGATTCTTTTTTTCCCTATTTTTTTATGTTGGAGAGAATAAAACACTTTTTGCTTTTAAAACATTGAAGTCAGTTAAAATAAGCTTACTGGTTTTTATCCAGAGTGTAAAGATTGTGATCAGTTTCTGGGTTGCTGCCATCAATATACATTTAGGTTATGCAGGATTTTGTCTTAATATGATCAGTCTTTATTTATGTAAAGTAGAATTCTGACACCATTGATCTGTATTATTAAAATGCATAGAGCAGCTATCATATCCTGGGCTTCTGCTGAAATATGCTTTTAATTGAAGCAGAATTGTAGTAATATATTACCAATGTGAAGCTAGTTAAGAGTACAGCATTGACTACAGTGCTTCATTGTTGTACAGTGGGCTCTGTTTTGTGGGATTGAGTGTAAATTTGTCTATGAGAGGTGCTCAGTGCAGGAAGTGATCATATAAAGATTTTATTCTGGAAGATGGGCACTTCCAGTTGATGTGACACACTGTGTTTGCCCTTGAGAGGAAGGGCTAGAGCTGTATGATGTTTGTGTTTGTGTTTTAGATAGAGATTTTAGATAGGCAGTTAATAATCTGAAAAAGGGGAGTTCATGCCCGTATCCAGCTTAATGTTGCCTCAGTATAGCAAATATTTCTGAAGAAATCCTTTAACTTTGCTTTTTAGAAAGAGGAATAAAAGGGGGAGGAGGAAAACAGTAGCTTGAAAAACAAGCTTCAGGTGAGTAAAAACACTGAAGAGAAGCTGGAGTTTTTACACTTTTCTTCATCTACAGTGCAAAGGCCAGGCACTGTGACTCCGTGTGGTCCATTTCATGGTGCTCCTGCTGCAAAGTGCCTCTGAAAAAAAGCCAAATTGTGACGAAGTAGAATCCTTACATCTACCATTTTCATGTGTCATAAAGTGCTAAGCTGATTCAGTTCAGTTCTTAGCCATGAATGTCAGTGTTCATGTACTTAGTGCGCAACTAAATTATTAACATTGAT
Source organism: Corvus hawaiiensis (assembly GCF_020740725.1). Classification (NCBI taxonomy): domain Eukaryota; kingdom Metazoa; phylum Chordata; class Aves; order Passeriformes; family Corvidae; genus Corvus; species Corvus hawaiiensis. The sequence goes on along the minus strand of NC_063242.1, from coordinate 7,267,320 downwards.
TTTGGGAGCATCAGTTGAGACCTTAAATACATATGCTAATATTTACATGATAGGAACCTTAGTTTCAATGCTAATGAGTTTTTAGTCATCATGACTATGTAAAATGTGTTGAAAAGCAGATGGAAAGTGAACATGTCAAAGAAAGTATATAAAAGAACTGTAGAAAAATGTGAAATCATGTTTGTGTCAACTGCTTTTCAAGAGACAAGAACAGACAGATCTCCAATACCATCGAAAGGTGGTACATTGGGAATGGACAGAAATGTGTGTGGTTTTACACAGTGCAACACTGGAGCTATGTTTCTCACTGTCACAAACTATTATTGTTGTGAGTCAGATTTAAAAAATCCTTCACCAGCGGTTTCCGTTGGCTTGGGAAACAATGTTATTCTTCCCCTGAAAATCTTGGTATGCATAAAAAGTGCAGGTATTTATAGGTATATTAGTTAGGAGGGAAGAGAGTGGTAGGCAATTGGCATATCTGTTAATAGACAGTCATTACAAGTTAGCAGACTTTATCTTTTGACCAAAGTTTAGTAGTCTTGAATAAATATTGCTGAAACTGTCAGAAATATCAGTTGGAATCTAGATCTCGAATCAGGTGGAGAGTACTGGTAAGAAATGCTCTGGTGTGTCCATTGTTCCTGGTCAGTTATCGTCATCTCTTCTTCCATGCAATAGGTTTAGTTGAAAGTTTTATAACCAGACAAGGTTGCATTTCATACATTGCTGTATATTTGCAAAAACTAGCCTTCCACTCCCAAGTAAGTCAGGGATTTCAATTTTTAGGGACATATTGGTACATAAATACTGATAGATGAGCAAACAGAAATTAAAGTCAGTTTTATAACATGTTTTTTCAGGCACTTATAAGAAATTGTGGATGCCAAAGTAGAGAACTGCTTCCTTAGAGTGAATAAAATTTAGCAATGTAAGTCCAGTTGCTTTAACAAAGCATACATTCCAATATTGCAAGTAGTCTAAAATTATCATCATCAGTGAGTACATTAATGAAACCTTGTTTTTCTTGTAATTTCAAACTGCAAAAGCAAGTCTTTGGGGCATAATAAGATGATAGCATACGGTATCTGTTTTAATAAATGATGTTTAGATAGGAAATGCCATCTGATGTTTATATTTTGAAATCTTCATTGTTAAGTTGTTCTTTATTTGGTGAATGTTATTGCCCATGGTGGCCACAGTCACAGGTGGAGCAGGCCTGTCTTGATGATTTAAAAAACAACCCAAAAAAACACCAGGGAAAAAAATACTTCCTCGCATGTACTACTCAGTGACTCAATGTTGTCTGGCATAGGGTTATTCTGTTGACTGATTGCCACTGGATTTTATTTATGCTTTTTAATTAACAATTACAGTTTAAATATCTCATATAAATCTATGGTCTGGGGGGTGGTGGTGGTTGAACTTTATTATGTTATTTTAGTATGCAGAAATATCAATATTAGATTTCACTAGATCCCTGCTTTGTAGTGGTTCTCTTTACCTCTTAGAGGATCAAAAATGACTGATTCATTTTGGGTTGGTCTTTGTTCCAGTTTATGTAATTTGACCACAGAAACTCTTCTTTAAGAACAAGAACCTGCAAGCTTTTACTTTATTTTTTTAAAAAGCATATTGCAGCTAAGGACTGTTCAACTAATACAGTTTTATGGGTTATAATGAGGGTGCTTCAAATCATATTCACCTTTAATTTCTATAATATTATTGCAACAATGAATAAAGTGCTTAATTACCTTTCCACTATGCCAGGGTCTTTTCTTTTTCTAAATATGCTGTAGGAAATAAGCACAGAGGATTTAAATTGATCTCTTTTTATACTCATCTGCTCACATAATTGATTCACCGGTATTGAAACGCATTCTTTTTGTCTCTATACTGAAGATTTCTTTGCAAAGGTCCAGCCCCAGCAGGTTGATTACACACTTGTTACCTGTAATTCAATACAGCAGCGCCCTGTTTACAAAGTCCAGATTTCCTGGGCTGTCAGTTAGGGCAATCAGCACAAAGACCAAGAGCTTTTGGAACTAAATAAACAATGAGAAAAACATTCAGGGCTGCCAGTAACCTTCACAGGTAATTTAACAGCCTTTGACTACAAGGCATCAGTTGCTGTAGATGTCTGGCAAATATGAAATCTGACATTCTCCCTTGCCATGTTCTGCCAATAGGTCCGTGTGTAATCTCTCACCGAGGTTGCCGCCGCTCTGCTGCGCTCAGCCAAACTGCCTTTATTATGACGGACGCCCACACCAGCGTTCTGTCACCTACGTGCCGTGTGCTCTTCCAAAAGGATATAGACAATTGTTTACATTTTCAGGGTTAAGGAAATTTAAAGTCACTCCCATGTCCCTTCTGCCATTCCTTTTCTGGCTAGCATCCTGGCCAGTGCAATCTTTTTGATCTCTTCTTACAAGTGTTTAAATACGAAAAAAGAAACTGCTTGATCAACTCGGCATAAATTGGACTCTGTTTTTATTGCAAAGAGGGAACAGAGTTATCTCTACTTTCTAGATGACCTTTAAGTACAGGACAGATTACTTTATTGTCTAAGCTTTGTGTTTATGTATTTTTAATTTAAATGTGTTTTATTTCTGATGTATTTGGTACCTCTTCTGCCAATTCGGATAATGATTAGAACAGCTATTTTAAAGACCTCTGACGTATTAAAGCAGAAGAAAATATCCGTGAGGAGAAGAAAACAGAGATTCGTCTGAGGCTGTGTAAGAAAATTTCATATCTTTTACTTCAGCAGTCAAATCTGTTTGCAAGCAGGTAAATTTAATGTTATCTATACAAGTTTAAAAGTGCATCTGTAAAAAAAAAAACCAAACCCACAAAAGCCAAGTATAATACTTGTTAGATGTTTATTGTCCATATAAACTATCCAGACTATCTGACAAATAAGCATTTTCTTGTATGCCTGCAACACACCTGGCTCACAGAATCATGTCTTCTTTTTAAATTATTCCTGATATATAAATCTGTATAGCTTGCAAGCTGTTATAAAGAATCTATTTTTTTCATAATTGTCGTACAAATATAAGAACTGAAATTATTTGAAAAAAATTGGGAAAATCTGTTATTCAATTATGCTTTAACCAGAAAATGGTTCCCTGATCTATTTTTACACTTCCGGTGATGAATTTCTGAGCGCCTTGTTGTGGTGTTGTGGTCAGTGTAACAGGAGATAGCTGAAGGTGTTGCACAACAGACACTCCCCAGTGCTTGATTCACTATCCACCCTCCAGTTCTGTCTCTGGCAACATGCTTGTGCAGCTGTAGATAGATGTGCATCCATGACTGAACACCAAATGTATATATTTAGTGTTAGTTTAGTTCTAATTATTTGCTGTGTCTGACTTTGCAGTGAATATACAGATTTAAGTTATATACAGACATGATTTGGATTGTTATGTGGTGGCATTTTTTTAATCTTTTAAATTATATTTGTCTCTGCAAAAATAGAGCCCAGAGCACTGGCAGACCAGAAGCAGTTTACTAAAAGCATAAGTCATTTAAGTGAGAAATTCCAAATTTATTTGGAGATCCCTAAATATTTGTTGGTCTTTCTGTGGTCCCAGGGGAGCAGGGAAGAGGATAACAACACCACCGTTTTCATTGTGCATTAATGGGGTCAGTAAAAACACTGTGAAGGCAATGATCTTACTAAGAACAAAGTATTGTAAAAATTTAACTCATTTACGATGTGTGGACACAGCAACAATTAAGGATTCTAGTGTAGAAAGTGCTAATGTGATTGTAAGTGAAACAGGCAATTGGGCATAGCATGGTAACCTGTGGGAAGCAGCCATGTCCTGCGTGGGCTACTCGTGGAAACTTATGGAGCGAACAGTGACAACTTAATATTTATGGTGTGTTTCACACTAGTGGATCCATTATGTGGTCAGAATGGGTTGCATTTAACTGTTTCAGCAATGGCAAAGTAGGAAAATGCCACAGGAAAGTGCTTCTGAGGTGATGTCTGCTTACTTGTAGCTCATTTAGACATTGAGTACTCACTGCAGCTTGATGATAACCTATCTTTACTGGGTTAGGTTCATCTCGGATAATCAGTGTAATACTTTTAACAGAGATCACCTGTAATTTTTCTTTAATTATTTATTTTCCATTACAAAATAATCAATACTTGACAAGAACTAAAAAAATTTTAAGGCCCAGTCAAAAACGTGATCTGCAAGGGTAACCATGTTTATGTTATGCTCTGAAATCAGCCTTACCTAAGTGAGAAATAAGGTCCCTCTGTGCACAGCTGTTTTACTTGCAGGGCGTTCTTCCTTCTGCATTTGTAATACAGCTGAGCAAACCTGAATTACCCAAATGCACCTGTAGCCAAGAGGATTTTTTTCACATGGTTTGTCACAGACTCTTTAGATGTTTCTCAGAAGTAACCTCAAAATGATTGCTGCACATTTGCTTCTTTTGCAAGGTAAGAGAACTAACCCTAGGGAAAATTGTGGAAAGGTATTGGAAGACTGGTGGCTTTTGAATTGCAGTAGCACACTGCTCAGTGATTCCATTAGCAAATCCTTCTGATAAATCCTTCTGCTTTAAATTTTAGCCCCTCTTGCCTTTCTGTATAGAGCGATGGGGTTTTGTGTGTGTGGATGGGGGCTAGATTTAGAGACAAAGGCCAAATTGCTTCCTTAAAGTGAGAACCATCCTAGATTGCTAATCTGTGCTTATTGTTATTAGTGGGTTTGATGCCAGAAGCGGTAACATCAGCACACAGGTCAAAATCAAGTGGAGGGTTAATGTTAGGACACAGCTTCATTTTAAATAAGATTATGAACAAAATTTAAATATGACTGTGAAGAAATTGTGAGTAAGAGGATTTGAGTAGGTAGATATGTACAACAAACTTCACATATGCTTCTGCTCTCTTTCCACTCAAGTTCTGAGTTGATGAAATTTGTATGTAGGTAGGTCTCTTAACAGTTATTTTTCAGCTCCCAAATTCCATCCCACACATTTGAAATGCTTCCATTTTGCTACTTTGATTTGACTGGTAATTTGTCCCTTCTAAAAATTTTATTTTATCGTGTTTTATCTGTGTCTACTATCTGCCACAGAACTCTCCTGGTGGGCAATACTTCATAAATTTCAGCAGTAACTGTGTCCAATTTAATAAAGAAAAATGCTCATTTAATAAAAAAAATGTGTTACTACTTGGTTAAGAAAAAGACAATACAAAACCTGGATTTTACATCAGAAATTGCAGCTACTCCTGTATTTATCTGTCTTTTGACTGAATGGAAAGCCCTAGCTGTCTCACTTATCACAGTAATGTCCATTAAGGACACCCAGATAAGATGATATTTACATATTGTTGCTTTCGAAACTAAATCTTTCTGTGGAAGACTGTGGTTTCTTAGGTTTGCTTCCAGTTTTCATTGTAGACTACTTCTCCAGTACATCTCATTTGACTGATCATGCACAGTAATCTAACAGTCAAGAGTGATCAGGAAAGGGAGAGAAAATGCTGCTGAATCTTCAGCTTCTGCTGCTGGTTTCCCGTTCCCCAAACAGAGGGAAAGCATCTGAAGGCAAATCCCACATGTTCTGCATGTGCATATAAAGCAAGTCAGGATAAAACTGTTAGATTTTTCCTGAAAAAAAAAAAAAGGTTAGCTGTTGTTAGCTGGAGAATGATCTAGTTTTCATCTTCTATTTTAATGAATTGCTTCATACCTCTTTACTTCAGGGCAGATTTAATACTACTGTTGGTATTTTGATATCTCTGGAGTGTAATGTATTTATGTTACAGTGTAATTGTATTTTACACTTCTTTGTTTAACTTTTGATTCTCAAATTCATCTACTCGTATCAGAGGGGAAAACAGACTGAAGATATTTTAACTGTGTTCTAATCATTCCTGACTCTTAATTTTTAAACAACATATTAAGTATTGGGTTTTGTCTCTCAATGATATATCAGTTGAATGGGATCAGGCCCCACTTCAAAACAGGATTCTCACAAATCAAATTGATGTATTTTTAAATCCAGAAGAGTGTCAAAGGAATTCTTCTTTACACCTCATTTTCTGTCAGCAGGTGTGTTTGTTCATTTGTTTCTTTGGTTTTAACTGAATTTGTGATCATGGATGCCTAAGCAGGTTAACTTAGGTTAGTAGCAAACACCAAAAAAATACTTCTATGCCAAATGAAACAGGGTTTTCATAATGCAAACACACATTAATTGAAAAATTCCTGCTCTAAAGTGAAGTTGTTAATAAGCATAAGGCAATATGAGTAACAGAGTAAGAGTGCTGCACAACTTCAGAGATGCTTTAGCACATGCTAAGTGTCCTTTACTGGGGTTGTACTGAAAATCACTCTACCCAACTGAATTAAAGATGACACTTCTGACAAGCTAGCAAGAAAAGCTAAAAGAGAAGATGTGGAAGAAGGCAGCATTCACATGAGGTAGACTGTTGTGTAAATGAATTCTGGGTGATCAAGAAGCAATAGTTTCTAAGATGTATTTGTAGGTTTCCTTTGCCATCCGTAGGGTCTCTCTCACACACAGTCGCCCATTCTTTTTTTTTTTTCTCATACATATTCTCTATAAATTCTTTTCTTAATTGTACCGATGGCAATAAGAATTCTTGGGAGACAAAAATATATTCATACAAGACCCATTGTATCTCTAACAGATTTTATGATGAAGGAATACAGTTGGAATTTTATCAGAATATCACAGAACCACTATCACTACAGCTAACATTACTTATGTTCTGGAAGCTTTAGAGTGATTTTTTTGAGAGGAAAAGGAAATTGTATGCTTTGGGGGTTTTTTTGTTTTAGAAATTTCACAAATGGGAAAATCTCTTTGAACTCTCAGCTCTTCTGAGTTTGTATTTTCTTCAACACTGGGCTGCTGCTTGCCCAGAGCATTCAGTTGTAGAGCCACTGCTCTTCAGGTTGACTGTGTTCTGGTCTTACCACCTTTCATGTAATTTATATTTACACTGAGCCCCAGCACCAGAATTCGGGTGATTGTATGAGAATCTTCTATTAATTTTTCCTCCTTCTTTTGTTGTTTTGGTTTGGTTTTGTTTATTTGGGTTGTTTTGCTTTGTTTTAAATTAAAATATTCAGTCTTCATTATAATGGAAATATACTTGATGGGACCTTAAGACTTACTAGAATGGGCACAAACTTCTGTAACTTCATATCCCAGTTTCTCAATGGTTGCTGAGTGATTATTAAGTAGTGAAGTTTGAGTATGTTGCACACAAAGAATAGCACCAAGCCCAAAGGAATAATCCTTGTTCTTTTCATGCACGAAAGGCTTTGGCCCTTTGCTTTTCCTGCAACACGGTGATACAATCCTGGATAGAAGGAGTCATGATTGGGACTTGATGTTATGATGGCTGGTGGCAGTAGCAGAATCTGTGGTGGTGGAAGAAAAGAGGAAGAGAGATTAGTCTTGGGGCCAAGAAAGTACAGCAATGCAAGGAAGGGTTGAAGAGTGGGCATGTGTGACCCACAGACCATTGCCTGGTTCCTCATGTGAGGGGGACGAATTTTTCCTTTTGTGTAGGAGGAAGGAGAGAGAATGTATTTCTGTAGAGCTTGTTTTGTTGACTCTTTCTTTCTGCTATCCTTTATACATATAATCTTTGAATGGGTTGTGTTGGAAGGGACCTTAAAAATCATATAGTTCCACCCCTCCCAGCCATGGACAGGGACAGACCATGTTGCTCAAAGCCCCATCCAAACTGGCGTTAAACACTTCCAGTGATGGGGCATCTACAGCTTCTCTGGGCAGCCTGTTCCAGTGCTTCACCACCCACTGAATAAAGAATTTCTTCCAAGTAACTGACCTAAACATCTCCTCTTTTTTAGTTTAAACTGTTCCTCTTGTCCTGTCCCTACCTGCCCATGTCTCAACTGTTGAATATCACTGGTAATTGTTGGTGCATGCAAGGCCTTATAGGCATAGGAAAAATTTAATGGATCTATAGATGTCTTTTCTCCAGTATTCTTCAGCACCTCATGCCCATCTGCATGCTAAAGGCAAAGGTATCCCTTCTAAGCTGACATATAGAAAACCAGAAATCTATGTTAATTCTCTGAATCTCCATCAGCTCCATGTCTATGAAAGCACTTGTGTAAGAGGAAGGCATAACATTGGTTTATTTGAAAATGTGTTCCTGATAAGTGTAGCATTTCTGCTCCAGCTTGGTCTTACTGTTATGTGGATGCTAGCATGTATCCTGACCTTAATTGTTCTTCCAGAATAAATCTTTGTGGCTTATATTCCCTTTTCTAAAGCAGGTTGCACAACATTTAGTGTTTTCTTCCTTTAAAAACATAGTCTGTCAATGGTATTATATTAACAGATAGCTGTAAAATATATTGTCCTTATATATCATCATAATGCAAATCCAAGCTGTATTTATTTGCTACAACCAGTGACTGCACTGATTGTGTCCTTATGAAAATAAATGTTTCTTTGAAAATATACAGATCAAATTAACATAGCAGTTAAGAAATGGAGGAGGGGGCTGTTTCCTGAACATTTTATCAAAGGAGTTTGTAAAAGGAAAAAATGTCAAAAGTCACAATGAGTAACAGAAAATTAGGTTTGAGATTGGTTTTTAAGGGGAAGATATATTTAACTAACTTTTTAAGTTTGAATTTATTTTAACATGGAATTTAGCGAAATGCTTGGGGTGTGTGCTTGACTCGAGAATGTGAGCCTTATAAAAATTCTCTGAAAGCAAAACATTGAAGTTATGTTTTTTTAAAGGTTTTTTTTTTGATGTAGGTTTAGTATCACTGTCACAGCATCTGAAGTGTCTTTGGAAGAAACTACATAGGTAACACTTTTATAAAGGGTTTGCATCATAGAGACTTTTGTGATTGATTTGTACATACTTCAGCAAAAATTGCAGCAATAAAATAGATCTTACCCAAATGACAAGTTGAAACAAATAATTTTATTTATTTATTTATTTAAATGAGTTTAGAACTCATGAAAAGAGTGAGATTGACAGCCACAGAGACTTAATTCCTCTGTTCTACAGACTAAGTATAGAAGAAAGTAGTGCAGGATCCTCATGTGGCCTTGCTAATGTCTTAACCTTGATCTGTAGCTACCACCTTTAGACACGAGTAGTTCCGTTTACATCCCCATTCTCTCCTTAAACTAGAACTGCCAACAGGAGTGGCAAACATGATATTGTAGAGGAAACTGGTCCCATAGAACTGCCAACTGATACTCCACGGACAAGTCACACTCTTGAGTAACCACTGACCTGGCCAAGGTTCACAGCAGACGGATGTGTTTGTGAAGGTGTCTGCATTCCTGTGCCGAAGTCCCAAAGTGGTTTGTCATCTGGACATGATATTCCTCTTTGCTCCCTGATTAAATCTAGCCAGTGTTAAAGAGATTTTGAACTCTGTCCACATACATATGCATTTCAGTTGCAATTTGAGCAGCTTTTCAGAGGATCAATCATTTGTTAATTTGGGGTTTTTTTTTCATTCAAAAAAACAAAATAATTGTCCCTCAAGACCGGGTTTGAAGACTCTTCCCACAAGAACTTTGCCTCTTCCTCCCCATAACTTTCCCTACCAGTGAGTCTGATCAGGAGAAAGTTGTACTGCCCTTGGTGGAAGAGATTAGACAAATTGACTTGTGTGCATCTGAGTTCAGCAAGAGCACGTCTGCTTTCTCTTGAAGCTTAGCTTACCTAAGCTTAGCTCTGCCATAGCAGCTATGGAAATCAGTCAGAGGCAGCTGTTAATGCTTTTAAACTGTGATTTCAACTAATGTGCATTTAAATTAGTCAACCTTAGCTACTTCTTTGCCAAGGTCAAATAAAGTTATTGTCCTGTTACCAAAATACCCCCATATTGAGTAGAGACTATTAAACATACCAAGAGTAGTGATGTAATACTATTTCATTGCTAAATTGAATTAAGACCACAGAAGCACAGAATCAACTAGGTTGGAAAAGACCTTTGAGGTCATCAAGTCCAACCTATGACCAAACACCACCATGTCAACCAGGCTATGGCACCAAATACCACATCCAGTCTTTTCTTACACACCTCCAGGGATGACGACTCCACCTCCTCCCTGGGCAGTTCATTCCAAAGTCCAACCATCCTTTCTGTGAAGAAATTCTTCCTAATGTCTAAACCTCCCCTGATGCAGCTTAAGGCTATGTCCTGTCATGCTTTCGCTGGGTTGCCTGGGAGAAGAGGCCAAACCCCACCAAAGTCTCCTTTCAGCTTCTTGTAGAGAGTGGTAAAGTTACCCCTGAACCTCCTCAGGCTAAACGTTCCCAGCTCCCTCAGTTGCTCCTCATCAGACTTGTGTTCCAGACCCTTCACCAGCCTTGTTGCCTTTCTCTAGACACGCTCCATCATCTCAATGTCCTTCCTAAATCGAGGGGTCCAGAACTGGACACAGCCCTCAAGGTGTGGTCTCGCCAGTGCCAAGTTCAGGGGACAGTCACTGCCCTGGTCCTGCTGGCCACACTATTCCTGACACAGGCAGGATGCCATTGGCCTTCTTGGCCATGTGGGCACACGCTGGCTCATGTTCAGCCACTGTCAATCGGCACCCCCAGGTCCCTTTCTCCTGGCTGCTGTCCCTATCCTGTAGTGCTGCAGGGGGTTGTTGTGGTCAAGGTGCACAAATGTCTTAAGATATTCTTAAGGTCAATAACGCAGAGCTGTGCCTCTTTGCCACAAGGGTCTGTTCCAAGTCACAACATCAATCTTAGATGAGAAATAACATATGAAATATTTTCTATAGTTTTCTGGTTTTATTCTGCTTGTATGTTTTACCGCTGTACTGCTAGACATAGTTCAATGATGCTCTCCCCTTAAAAGAAGGTGATTGTTTGAGCTACTACGAGTTGTTTAAAATGTGAACTTTGAACTGAGAATAGGAAAACTGTTCTTTTGGGAGTTTTTGTACTTGCATGTGGGTGAAAGAACTTACGTACTGAATTATTAATAGATTTGATTGGAATGGTAAAAATTCTCACTGATTGACAGAAATTTCATTTGAGTTCACTTTAGCACATGATGCTTTTTTTGTTGTTGCTGTGGTCAAGGTAGTGGCTGCTGATGCAACTTGACCTGTAGAACTGCTGTAACACTACTATGCAGAACCATAAAAGTGTATTTTTGTTATCAAAAGTAAGCAGTCTTATTGTAATACTAGTGGCGAAGTCCTTTGTTGTATTGTCGAGATGACACAGCTCTTATAGATATGTTTGATACTTGCCTAATACCTTCATGTTTTAGGTGAGATCTCAACTCAGTATTGAGAAGTGACATAATTTACTTATCACATATACATTAATTAACAAATGGTTTTTTGCTGGAGTTTAACTTTTAATTGTAGAGCTTTTTTTTGTGGGCACATTACCTGTGCTTTATGAATTGTACACTGCTGTAACTTTCCTTAAGAGGGTAATATATATCATTCAGTGAGTGAAATAAGATGGGTCGGCATTAAACTCAGATCAGAGCTTTCTGACAGTAGCAGCCCAGCTTCAGAAGGTGTGTTCTTACTCCAAAAATATATAGCCCTTTTTTAAGAGCAGTATCTTCACAACGTGAATTCTTAGCTTCTAAGAGCACTATTGTGAACACTTTGTTAAAAAAAAAAAAGGTTAATTCTTCCAAGTAAGTAAAAAAATTTAATAATTTTGGTAAATGATCATGTGGTAGTTATTAAACTAATACGTAATTAGCATTTTCTAATGACAATCATAATCTTGACAAATGCTTTCATTCATTTTTTTCTGATCATTAAAGACTTTAAAGGCACTGATTTTTGTTAACTGAAGCCCTTGGCTGTTCATCAATGGTGCAATTCAACCTAATACTCCAGTGGCCACTAATCAGAGAGTTGACTATTACGTGAAGGAAATTTTATCATTGTCTTTATGAACATCACCTTTATTTCTTGTCTTAACACAGCAGGTAGACAGAACTGTAAGAACATCTAACTGATACATATTCATCCCTTTCCTAAAACGGTGAATTACTCCAATTTTTTTATGTCTTATATGATCAAAATTCCACCAATACTTTGACAACAGTGTTATCTTTGAGGCTTTTCAAGTACAAGTTTTTGTCTGTTTTTTTTTTTTTAAAGTTGAACCAGAAGTAGATTTCAAGCTTCTCAATATGTGGATTTGTTATTACTTCTAAAAGGTTTTTCTTTCTTTGTAACAGTCTTTTTCTGTGTTAAAACATGTATTTTCTTCTCATCAGAAGCAATGTACTTGCTTTTATGAATTGCTGTGGCTAACCATTACCTATGATACATTATCCAAGAGCTTGATTCTATAAATTGGTATTTAACTTACATCAGAGATACTGAACATGGCTTAGCTAAATGTTCTCCTATGTGCAGGAAACACATCCTATAATCAGTGCTGATGTTCATATCCTCTTGTTTCCCTTTGAAATTCCTTGTATTTTTGACCTATGCCATCACAGACCTACTCTTCTCATTCTTAGCTCTCTGCAGCAACTCTGCAGCTGCTCAGGTCTCTGTACTAACTTTGCTGAAACACAACCAGAATTTGTGGCCCCTATGCAGCCTAACTCCTTTTTCAGGCTTGTTTGTCCAACAGTCTTGTTTTCAGTTCTTTTCCCTGCAGTTGGAATGGAGTTATTTTATATTTACAGAATGTGAAAGATAAAACAAGCATGCAAAAAGTATAGCAGTGGAGTACATAGTACCAAAATATTTCTGTTTGTTTACTTTAGATGTTTGAGTTTATGCGGAGACAAACTGACTTCAAAAATATAGGACAGATGATCAGAAATGTGGATAAGGACAGCATGTTCCTCTGCTTTATTTAGCATTGAGCATATTAATGGGTGCTCAATAAATGGCAATGGTTTTGGAGACGTGATGATTGATGTTTCCTGGATCAAAACATAGAGATTTTGTTTAAGAACAGGCTGGCTGGCAGGGTGATCCTCTTTTGAAACTGTTTGTGATCAAAATATGTCAGAGCTGTATCTATAAAATACAGTAGGCAAGACTTTTTGTCAGTGGATTGGTTAATTTATTTTAACAGTAAACTATCAACTGTCTTTGATTATTCATCCCTCCTGTCACACCATATTCCTATCAGTGAGTTAGAGTGCTGCTCTTTTCCTGCTTTCCAGATTTTGTTTCTTAAGTTGTGAAGATACTGCTCTTAAAAAAGGGCTATATATTTTTGGAGTAAGAACACATACAAGGTACTGAAAAGAGAGATTTACATATTTATTTGTGTACAAAATTGCACCACACACATACTTTGAACAGCCAGTATTAAGGAACAGAAAACTATCACCCATCTTTTAAGGAAGCCATCTCTGTAACTCATGTGGTGCCATCCTGCCTGGTCGGAGCATACCTCAGTGTGACTGGTATAACCAGAAACTCCAAGATCAGAAAATGAACGTCTCTTACTTTATCTCAGCTGGTTGTTCCTCTTAAAGTAGCAGTGCTTTTGGCTTTGAGTTAAGAGGAGATGGCTTCCAAATTAATGGCTTCTAAGATACTTAGTACAGGCACTGAGCAAAGCCAGTTAAAGCCATCCTTGATATTTCCATGGTTGAAGTAATAAGTGGGAATTTAGAAAGAAAGCAGGCAAATTTAACTTTCTCTTCTTTCAACCTTTTTCTGGAGGCCGCCTCTTTCTCTTCCATTTCTCTCTCCACCCAGCTCTTTTGTCACCCTTAAGGAAAGCAGATTAGTTATAGTATCCTTTCTGACCTTTCAATTTGTCATGTATATTTTTCTTTGGGTTTTTAATGCTCTTTGGACTCTCAAGAGGAAAGTAAAATTTTTTAAGGAAAAACTCACAAAGTTGAGTACACTTTAAAAAAAAATGGGAATTAATTTCAAATATTGGAACCATATTTTCCAGATAAATTACATGAAATGTTTTTATTTACTCCATTTGGGAACTTTGTATTTTTAAATTTGTATTAAAATGATTATTTTAAGTAAAGCATGGAAAAATCTATTGCTAAGGAGTCTTCAAAAATCTGAATCTCTCCATGGGATAGATATGTAAATATCCAGAGTACACAATTCTTATTGTATTGATGTGTAGCAACAAGAACCTCATGAACTCGGGTTATTGACAAAATAGACTGCAACAGCTCCGAAGAGTGGCTCATTGTGTCTGAATGCATTTAGGCAGCTTTAATTCCTGAATTAATTATACAATATACTGTAAAGCTACAAAGAAAAAGCCATTAAAGTCATCTGTGTCAAAGGAAATTTGTATATTGAGGAGTAGATTGTGGCATATAGCCACAGCTGTGAATCTGGGTTGTATGGGGAGATTGTCTGCCCAAAACAGAATTCTCCTACAACCCTCTGGTTAGAGTGAAGGCAACAAAGTGTTGGTATTGCCAGCTTACAGGTTGCTGCATAGCTGGTTATGGTGGTAATTGCTGATCTCTGTTACTTGCATTTAATGTCACTGAATTTCTCTTTTCCCTCAAAAAATGAAAATGAGTGACTGTTCTTACTTAAGTATCTGAGTCTAGAAACTTGGGACATTAAATGCTCAAATGTCTGAGGTAACACGAGTTGTGAAAAGATTGCAGTGATGGGTAGCACTGTAGTGTTGCAGACACATGCAAGAAGAACGACTCTTCTCAATTGTGACAACCATTGCCCCTTTCTCTGCCCATTTCTAACAACAGTTGTAAAGGTAGAGCCGGCGCTGTGCTTACTCCCTGCTTATTCCCATCTGCTTTTTGCTTTTTTTGCAGTTCAACTGAGGCACTGATCTTTTAATGACTACTCAGTGAGGGAAAACTTGTGTGTCCTATTGAAATGCCTGTGCACCTCATAAAGAAATTTGGTTCCTAATGGCAGCTATATTGCTGAAATTCCATCATGTGTTGCTTTTTATGAGATGTGGACAATTGAAAAAAAAAAAAAAAGTAATTTCGCACAGAGATGTGATCTTTGAGGGCAGAGTTTCATGCCAACAACATACAAAACAAGTAGCTGAAGCTACTTGGGCCCTGAATAGGGCCTGAATACCTTTACTGCAAATAGTGAAAAAATCCTCTCCCTAGTAGCAATAAAGCACTTTTTGATCTGTATTTCTGAAGCTGTGCTGTTCATTGTTGCTTTCTTTTGTTCTGCTTCTGCCTCCTTTTTCCCTGACAAGCCTGTTTGCTTTAGCCTGCCTGTTTGGTGCTTTGCAGAGCATCTCTGTAAAAGGGGATTTCATAGCACGTAGGTTTATGTGCCTTGTAAAAATTCCTCGCAAATACTGTTCCGTCATTACTTAGTAGGAGTACAGCACTTTTGCTGCCATGGTGCTCTTGACTGAAGGCATAAGTGCTGTATAGGCCCCTGGATAGTTCCTTTGTGCTGAAGCAAATTTGACTTAAGATTTTTACTTAAAACAAGGATAATCATGTTTGCATGTGGCACAGTTTCTTTGGCAGCCTCAGCACCTCAGCCATTTTTATGCTTCCTCTTTTTTTTATTGTTATTATAGCAGTTGTCCAAACATACAATCACGTGGTACAATCTGTCTGGAAATTCTAATTCTGATGAGAGCAGAGGTGGGAAGAAGGAGGTGGCAAATTGAAGGTTTCAGTATTTTAAATTCAGCTTTTGCTTCAGTCTTTTAAGTGTTCCAGAATCCTCCACTGCAATCACGTTACTGGGACGTATAAGTGGTCTCAGAGACACAAAACTCGAAACCAGTATTAAGTCAATTTGGTATTTGTGTGTCGTGGGTTTCATTGTAAATCACTCCAAAGCTGAGCGTGCCATTTTAACCCACAACGTGTTTGAATTAGCTCAGAGACCTTTAGCTGCAGTGGCACTGGCAGGTCTCACTTAAATATTGTAAAAAATTATTATTTGACTAGGGCTCCTTTAAACTAGGCTATTTAATGTACGTGCTGAGTATTATACAAATCCAGCTTTTGGGGAATTTCAAGCTCATGGTCAGGGACACAGAATGGAAAACACTGACTATTAAATAACATACAAATTAACTATCCAGAAGTTTAACTCAAGGAACAGATTAATAAAGCTGTCAAAACTGCCTATCCTCCTAAATATATATTATAGTCTTACCATGTTACTGTAACCCAGTAAAGACTTGGTGATATTGGCATAAATGATTTTATCTAGTATTTTTCTTTTCAAGATAAATCCAAAGGTGGTAAGATCACATTGGTTTTACACTCATATTTGATATATGATAATATCATCTGTGTCTGCAGAATTTATGATATTAATATGAGGAGAATGGTGGGATTGTTATTATGGGTCATGCAGAATTACAGATCCCAATAATAGTACACCTAAAAAAAGAAAAACTGTCAGCTGTAGTGTAGTGTCAGCACCCATCTTTTCAAGCTGTTGTAGCTCACATTACAAAGAAGGCCATTTTAGCTAGGAGCATAACAATCTCATTGTATTAATCATTTTCTGTGTTTAAGCAATATGAGGATGTCTGCTTTCAGTGACAGAAATAAAATCCTTGAAGGGAACAGTCTGTGAAATAAACTCTGAAGGGACAGTGAGACTGCCTCTCTTTACTCCCTATGGCCTAATTAAACAGTGGAAAATCACCATAAAAGAAATTAAATTTAAAAAGACAGATTAGCAACAGGAAGGGTGTGGCAGCAACTGATGTCCGTGTGGTGCTCCATTTGCAAGTCTCATGAAGAGTGGTTGTGCTGAGAAGCAAAGTAGGGAGTTGCTGATCATGGATTTTTAGAAAATATTTTCACTTTTGCTAATGACAGGATTCTTCTAGTCTGGTCTAGTATTTTCTTTTTGCAATCTTCTGCAGCAATGTAACACTGAGAGAAAGCAAGCCATAGGTGTGCTATTCTGCTGGTAACATTTCATTAGTAGAAAGTATAATGAATAAACAGTTTCTAATCAAGATTTTAAAGATGCTTATACATACCTATACACATTTTTCCATATGAGCATTGGATCCAGGCCTTTGCTGGGTGATTTTTTTTTTTTTTTAATTGCTGGATTTTTTATTGAGAAGGTCTGTACTGCCAGAAACAATTTGGCCATTGGTTATCCTATTGAAAATAAGGGAGGTTCACCTTCTGTGATCTGTTGAACTCATAAATGATTGACTTGGGTAATAACATGTGGTTATTCCTGGCTATGGCTGATACAGTACAATGTAACTGGAAGAAGAGTGTGAACTATCCAAGAACTACAATTATTTCGAAGGTAGAAAATGACTGGGAGAATTGCTAAGACTGTTCTGTCGGGTCCAGTGTAATGTTCTCCGTCTTCACACCTTTGCTGTTTGGTATAATTTGTCTTTGTGCATGGTTTATGTTTACACTAACCTACTGGTAATGTTGACACTGCTGGTGAAACACCATCAGTGAGAATCAGTGCCCAAGGAGCTCCTCTCTTTCAGTTAAGAGTTAAGTCTTTCAGTTAAAAGTTTACTCCTTTTCCTTTAGGAGTCCTTCCCTTGCAGAGCAAAATAGATCATTCATTTGCTAAGCTTTTCCTCCACTCTTGTTTTATCTCAAAAGTCCTGGGATCTGTTCTTCATGTAAGAATATTTTATATCCAACAGAGTGTACATAAGTCTAGGTCCAAGCAGTGTGCCTTAGTTTACTCTCTAAGCTAAGAGGAATACTACAGAGCTTTTTACTTTTTCCTCTCCAGGGCAATAATGTGTATAAATCTTTTAACCAGGTTAACTTCAATGCCCTTTTGGCACTTAGAGGCACTTGTTTGTGAGTGCACCATGAGGATGAGCCATAGCTCTATGAGACACAACAAAACTTATGACTCATTAGCCATTGAGGAAAGTTTGCAAACAAAATTAACAAAGAAGCACACCAAAAAACTCTCAAGCTCCAGAAAATAACTCAGTCACCTAGTTCAGATGCTGAGTTCTCAAGTTGGGAGTCAGCTGTCAGCCCCCCAGAACCTCCAGTCTCCTCTCTCAGTCACCAGAACACTTCTCAAGGACCCCCAAGTTGGACAGTGGAAATATCCATAGAAGCAGTCTGATGAACAGCTTTTCCTGCTCAATTTCTGCATTGTTGCTTCAAGAAAAGTGGTAAAAATGTTTTGAAGTAGTTGCTGTACCTACAGGTACTCCCTTTCACAGAATAAAGACCCCAGAGCCAATGGCCATTGAACCAACGCTCATGAGGAGGGACAAGAGGTTTCTTGATTCCCTCATTGTTTCCCAGTATTCTTGGAAGGCAATGTTCTATGTTGCTTTGCGCTCTCCAGTCTGTATCATGCATGGAGAGGGCTTCATCCTATCTTATGCAAATATCAGGTCACAAGCAATAGAGAAAATTGGGAAAAACTTCGCCCTGACACTTCTCTGTAGGCCAGACAAATTACCCAAGCTCACAGAGGAAACAGGACACATTGTTTGAGGTATGGTATTGTGAAAAAATTCCCTTTATGTGCCTTTTGTCATTAGAATTTATGTCTCAGAGACAAGTCTTCCCAGAGACTTGCCTACAACATTTAGCCTTGCGCTACCTTGAGTAGCATTTGTCTTTCAGACAAACTCCAGACAGTCAGGATTGAAAGCCACGGCACAAAATGGACTTCACAGTTTTAATTCTTAAGGCAGTAAATGTTACAAAAAAATAATGGGTGGGTAGAATTATTTTTTATTTTTTTTTAAACAGGAAAAGAATATTAGATATTTCATCAGCATTTTAGAGCCCATAATACATTCACTATGTTTCTGAAAACTACCAACACCTTACACTGTTATTGTATGCTGATTTTTCTGTTACTGAATAAATGCTATTGGACAGAATTTTGATGATTTTATGTGCAGGTAGATACTAGGATTTGGGGAATGGGTAAAGGCTGCTTGGTGATGATAAATGTAGAAAAATATATGAGTGAAAAAGCAGTTGCTTCTTTATGTGTAGTGGTATATATGGCTGTATGCTCACTGCATTAATATCTATCACATGTGGGTTTATGTTAGAAAACATGATACTTGAGGTTTTATGCATGTGCATTTCTTAGTGTTACGGTTGTGATTTTCACACATCCTGAAAGACAGGCATATTTTGTATGTATTATGCTTTTCTGTGCTTTGTTATTGCCAGAAGGTTGAAATCAATACCGCTTTTTCTTTCTGATAATTAAAAGGATGGTTTATCTTTATATGGATCTTTAATTTTAATAAGCTAATAATTCTGATTTTAGCTACTATTATCTTAATAGCTAAGCCTTCTTAAATGTTTTTATCGTAATTCCTTTGGATAGTGTTGCCATTTTTTCAGCCTGCATGAATCCTTGCTCTATAGTGACGTCTGCTGGAAATGGCAAACTGGAATGTTCAAGGGCATATTGAAGCTTTTCAGTTCAGGGTTGCTTGATCCTTTTACATGCGTGAAGTATGGATTGTATAGAAGAGCAGCATCACCTTTTCCCATTCCGTAACAGGTGTTGTTTCTGCACTGGACTTGGTAGAATTTGGGCTTTATCTTGCAGCAAGCATGTATTTGTTGCCTTGGAGCACATTCCAACAGTGTAATTTTTGACACTTGTTCTATGCTTGTCATAAAAGTTGATAGTTAGAAGTTATTGGGTTCTGAGAAATAAGTGTTTATGCTTTGTATCAGATCCATACTGAGGTGCTCAGATTCAGTTATTCAGCACTTCTTACTGACAGTCCTGACACCAATATTTAAGTAATTATAGAGGAGTCAATGAAAAAAATTTATGCTTTTAATCTGACATTCAGAATTAGGTAATATTTACTTTATATCTTAAAAAAGGTATAACATTCAAAGTAGACACAACATTTTGCATTAGAACTAAAAAAGGAAGGTAATGAGCCAATTTTTAAATGAATTCAAAAAGCAATCTGATTTTAGTTCTTGCAATGGAGAGCAAATAAAATAAAAACTATCGTACTTTATTTACTAACCGATGAATTGAATTGTCTGCCTTTTATTACAGATATAAAGCAAAGACTATGAAGAGGCAATCATTTTTGCAGCTATCAGACTTTCAGTAACATATCTCTTGTGGTTTAAATAACAGATAGTTTAAGCGTTTTTCCATTACCTTCGTGTAAATGAAAAATGCATAAAATATTTTAACAAGGCAAAGTAATCCAAGGAGATTGTTATTTTGTGTTACAAATTAGGTTATTTCTGTCATAAAATTAAAGGAAAAAAAATCAACGCAAGGACATTTCAGCTTAATATCATTTACCAGAAGGAACATGTAACAGATTTAATGAGCTAGCAGGTCACCTGAATCCAGCTGTTTCCGACCAGCTTTATGAAACGGAGAATGCAGCTAACGGTAGGAGGTAAGCATTATTACAAGCTCTCAAGGAGTTACAAAATCGATTTCTGCTTGAATGAATTAATTTAGATTATCAATTTATAACCAGCTACATGAATCCCATCAACTCAACAATTCAGTGAATGATCAGGCTCAGCCCTTGCAAGAGCTTAACAATTAGAGAGCTCTATAGTTATCTCCTGTCCTACAGTGTTGCTAACAAAGTTCCTTAGTTTGACAGAAAGAGAAGGAAAATGTTTGCTTAAGGACATTTCAGGAGTGAAACACATTTTTGGTGAGGGAAAAGAGCACCTGTGTTCTTGTGTCTTTCCTTCCTAGAAATTCTTCCAAAGGTGACTGAAATTGAGTGGTTCTTTTTACTAGCAAAAAAACATGACCAGTGCAGGGAAGAGGCCAAACCATCTAATTTCAATCATGTACTTCAAAAGAAGAGAACAAAGGACAGGATGTGAAAACTAATGCTTATAACTATTGCACACTCTAAAAGTTTATACTTGTAGTGCTATTAAAAATGTCTTACCTTTTTGCTGGAATGCAGCAAGGTAGCTCCTCTTCCTCCCCATTCTAGTGCAGTCATTAAAACCTGTGAAAAGAGGGTGTAAATTGCTGCTAGTCAGAATGTTACTGTTTTATTTTGCACAAGTGTTAAATGGCTACTCAGGATGCAAGTCATTGGTGATTCAGGCTGTTCATCTTTTAATCTTTGACTTGTCTCCTTCTTGTAATATTGCAAAATGGTTATGAGTAAAAGGAGATTTGCTGTGCATCAGCTACTGCTGTCTCCTGAAGTATAAAATACAGTGGTTACTCTTCCTTGCCTGTTCAGTCAGTTTTGGCACCATCTTCCCTGTCTTGGAAGATAAGAATGGTACAGTAAGTACAGCACTTTATTAGCAGCACATGATTGATCACAGGGACATTAAACTTAAATAAGTAATTGTGTTTGTGAATATCCTTTAACAGAAGCTGGGATTCTGGGTTTAGTAATACACGTCAGTGGTGAAGTACGAAAAAGTGATCAGCTGTTAGGTCATAAAGCCTTATTGTTGCCTGAAAATAATGTCAAATTATTACATTTTAGGGCTGAGGAAAATCAATAGGATTATATTGTTCTTCTTCTAAAAGGTACATTTGCAGTGCAGTGTTCAAAGAGTAATAGGCATGATGGCTTCTGTTAGGGACAAAATGAGTTGCACCTACGTCATGTGGAAAGTATACCACTAAAAAGACCTCAGATTCCTGACAGTTTTAAACCACTAACAAAAATTGTTAAATAGCTCTGTTGCCCTTACGCTGTAAGAAAGTGGAGGGTTTTTAAGTACTGGAAATGCATCTTCTGGACTTGGATATGTTCACGTGGGCTACCAGTGCTTTTACTTTTTTCCTCGGCTTGGCTGTAAACAGCCTTCTCTAAATTCTCCCTGGGCAGACAAAAATTGAAGACAACAATGCAAACCTATTCTAGTGGAACAATTAAAAATTATGAGAAATCCTTTTTTTGTAGTCTTTTCTGTAAGGTTAGCTCTAATTTGACAATCAAATTATTATCTTTTTCCTCATTTATTATTATTTTAGCAAGGTTTTATGCTAGCACTTACAGAAGTTGGTGTTTGTGAGATAGTAGAATTTAATAGTCTCTGATTTCCTGGGACAGGCATTTTACAGGCCTGTAAGAAGCATTAGTCCACCCTATAGACCTCATCCTGAAAACTTTTCCAGGCTACACATAGGTCCTCAAGATCCAAAAACTGACCCTGCAGTAGGTTAACTGAGTGCATGGGAGCTGTCAGCCCATCAAACAGTAAAGGAACTCGTCTGGGGATGCTCTTCTTTGCATCTGTACCAATCACAGCAGGTACCATACCTTTTGGAAAATAAGATTTAAAGTATATATGGCACTGATGAGAGTGAAGCTGTAAGTTTTTACATGTGTGCCTAGTGCCTTATGCACTTTCCCAACCACCTGCTCTGAAACCAGCTGCAGTGGATGGGACAATGCTGCCATTGGATGGATATTTGGGATATTTACTGCTGAAGGCACCGGGGCTTTACAAAAGTGACTCTTGGTGTCAGCACTTTTTGCTGTCCTGTATGCAATACTGGAAGCAATGTAATCCTGGAAGCACTGTACCTCTGTCTTTGCAGTGTGAATTTTACGCAGATTTCTATGCTTCTGCCACCACACTCTTTCCAATATCCAAGACAGCTCCTACAAAGCTAATTCCAGTGTCAGTATGATCTCCTCTACTATAATGGTTGAGTCTGAGGGGATAGCTAAATAAATCTCCCACTGTGAGCTTTCATTGAAGAAATTCTTTCTCTCAGATTTGGATAGTTTAGCCCTGGAGCATGCTATCATTCATGGATGGGCAGCTAAAAATTAAAAGGATTCAGAGGCTCAGTGACTTCCCAAATGTCATTCTTTCACATCCAGCAGCTATTGGGCTGAGATGAACCTCCAGCTTTTCCTTTGAGGGGAGAACCTCCTGCCATGTGCCTTGTGAATCTCCCTTTCTTCTCTATGCCTGTGATCATTTAACAGATGAACTGCAGAGCAAATCCATCACAAGGTGGGATCTGTTGCACAGCCTAGAAATGGGGCCTTTTCTTGTCTATGTGTTTGGTCAAGTAGTTGTGGCTATCTGTTCAAGCACAGTGAGCTAAGTTTTTAGATATGCTGTAATAATGTCACTTACTGCACTGTGGAGAGTTTTTACTAGGGAAAAAATGAAGTCTCTTTCAGCTGTTGCAAGGAAGGCCCACTCAGTGTTTCTCTCAATGATGTGCAAGTGTTGCCATGTGCCTCGGTGACAGGGCAGGAGTGTGTCCCAGGTGAGCAGCCTGTATCCCAAGCACAGAAGCCCTGTGAGACACACACTGGCTCTGTGGGCCACTGTGGGTGTTTCTGCATCATGATCCTGGGAAGAGGAGTGCTACATCGAGGTACCTGAGCAGCTGCAGGCAGAGTTGTCTCAGGGTAGCCAGGTGGATTAGCAGAAACATTCCTGCAGAGCTGGTGACAGCAGGAGAGGCAAAAGGGGTGGTCCAGCATGGTGAGGAAAGGGCTGGTACCAGAGAGGTTCAAAATATTAGTGTCGAGCTCAGCCACATCTCAGACAGGATACACTCTGATTGTGTAGTGTTTGTGAAACAACCAGCAGAGAAACTAATATTGCTGAAATTAATTAATATGGCTAAACAAGGTTTAGGGCTATGGCCTTCAGAAAGCTAAATGCTTTTTGCACATTAGCAAATATGCTGGTATTTTCTTTAGGGCTTCTTATGTTCTTTTGCAAATAAAACAGGTCGTGTTAAATAAACTCTGTTTCAGGAGTTTTGCTTCCTTATTATCAAAGTTCATGAGATTTTCAAGTAACTTTCTGGTCAGAAAGGATATTAATAGCCTTGTTGTGTGAGGATTTTCCTTCGCATAGTTTCAGAAAGGTGCAAACATATTAATCAGAAGTGATTATTTGTTTAATTATGCCAGAAAATGCTGGTAAGCTTTTGGATTTTCTAATTTAGTCCACTGCAAATTTTTTCATTATTTTCGTAACTCTAGATATAATCAACTGTAATATTTCAAACATCTGTTTCCATTTTATTTTATGTTGGCAAAGCCTTTGATTGCAGTCCCCAGTGCTTACCTTAACTACACCTCACAGAGGCTGTAAATACACCTCTCCTCAGCTGCATTGCAGCTAGAGACAGCGTCTGGCAGCAGCCTAGGATGGGCAAATGACCTCAAAATCCTGAGGGCCTATAGCAGCGGTGTTCCACATTATTGATAGTAGCAGAGATATTGACAGTCTGTGCTTGGAAGGAAAATAGGAGTTTGATATGACATATTGTGTGTCTCAGCAAGACTCATAAATAATTTTGACAAGTTTTTGTATGCATGGGAAAGTCCTTGATTCAGCCTCCCATAAAAATAAACTTCTATTATGGAATGTATTTGTCAAGTGGCTGTGTGATGGATGGAGCTGCGTTTACCCCTTGGCAGTTCGATGAGTTTTAGATGCACAGCTTACCAGAGAGGATTTACGGGCAGTACAGAAATAATTATTCAGTATGAAATACATAATTCCTGTACCTGGATTTTCATTTTTTATTATATTTTGTTTCTGTTGCATTTCTGGTCTTTAAGACAAAAGGCCTTACCATTTTACTTGAAGCTGTTGAATGTCTATAGTTTTTTTTGTTTCGAGAAACTAATTCCTTTCCTAAAGTTGTCTTGTATTTTGTTAATTGAACGGAAGCTTTTAACAAATTATGCAAAACCAGGCAAGTTTGCATCTGAAAATTCTTATTTTTACCAATAAAAACTCTCTTGGTAGTATTTCTTAGGTGTCTAGTGGAAAAACGAATTAACAAATCATATTAAATTTAGCTTCTTATGATAGGTATTGCTCATACTGATCTTATTGTCTTTTTTTCTTTTTCTTTTTTTTTTTCTCTTTTTTTTTTTAAATGAAGTAAGCTTACATTAAGAGGTCACACGTTTCTGTCATGGAACCCAGAGCACTTGGCACATTTGTTGCATTCTTCCTTAAGGCTTCTCCCTCAACTGTTTCTCTGCCTTTTTTTTTTTTCATAGTAGTCTTTATTTTCTGTCAAGGCTGTCTTCATATCTCCTCTTGCCTCTGTCATTTCTGCCTGTTCATTACTTACTCCTTTCACCTGTTCTGTTTTCACTCATTTAACTTTTTCTTTAGACTTTCTCTCGTTTTTTTCCTATTCCTGTCCTCCTGATTGAATGTTCTCCCTGCTGTTAATAGTTTCGCCAGCCTTTCTCCTTTACTTTCTTCCTACTTCTCCAGTCCATTTCTTCTTACTGTTTTTCCTCTTTGTTCTCACCATTATCTCACATTCTAGCTTACTTTTTACACAGTTACTTTATGGCTTGCTTTACTTTTTTAGCCCCTTCTCTCTCTATTACTTACCACTCCTAATAGTCATATTTTCTTCCCAGTTTGCCACTTCTGACCGTGACTTTCTGACAGATACCAGTTGTTCTGTCTTCCCAAAATGTCTTCCCTGTTTGAAACTTCCCAAAGTTGTGAACACGGCACTTTTTTAGTCTTTACAGGACTATCCAGTTTTGGATAGTTCCCATATCCATGATTGAGGAATCACGCTATCCTAACTCCCCAGGAAGAACTGTGTAGTTCTGAATGTGTTAACAAAGTTTTCTGTTGTAAAAGACTCAGAAGAGTACTAATTTTTAAAATAAGTTTTAGCATACAGTGTAGCACATGATGGATCAGCCTAAGAGATCCCACTCATCATAAGCAGGAATTTCTGTGAACAGAAGATTTCTAAACAAATAGAAAACTGTTTTTAAAGGTAGAATATTTATTTTAAGACTTCATGCCATTTACTATAGCTTGTAGATATGGCAAATTAGAATTCCTCTTCTTCATTTAAACACATTCTGAGATTTGTGTAGAGCAATTTGAATGTAAAAAATGTGCCCGCTCAAACAGTCTGTGGAAATAAGACACCATGTTAATCCTTGCAACCAGCACCTGGATTCTAAAAATTGGTCACAATTAGAGTTGTTCTAACCTCATATATCCAGGCACCTGGCTGGGCTGCTCACACACAGCTCAAATGCTTGGATTTGAGCTGCCCTCCAATCTCCACTGACTCTCCAGGAGGGCATGGGGTCCAGTGCCTCCTGTGGCCCAAGTGGACCTCTCAAACAGCCTTCAGCATCTCACGTACCAACGGTGGGCAGCTGAGCCCACTGTCATTACTGTTTGTCCACATACAAAATAACGTTACATATTTCTTCTAATATAATAGAATTTAGCAGGGAGCAGGGAATCAGCAGCAATCTCATTTGGGCTGTGTTAATGAAGCTTTGTAGAACCACTAAATAGCAGTTGCCTGCAAGCAGTTACACCCTCTGACTGTCTGCCATTCTCCCATACATGCAATACCATACAGGGCATCCTGTATTTTGACTCTTTACCTTCTACTGCAAATTGTCCATAAAAAGCCTACTTTTAGTGTTTCTTTCTAAGTCCTGTTCATTAATGGACAGTATCTGCCCAACAAAACTGAATTGCTACTACTGCTGATCTAGATAACACATGTAAACAGGAGGAAGGACTTGGTCTGCTACAGCTAATTATGCCACTGCAAAAACCTGCCAGAGGTGAAAGCCAGGCAGTTGTGGATTTTATTAGCACTCATGGATCCGTGTTTCTGCTGTGTTGTCTCGCATACATCAGGGCATCCATGCTGAGGAGCTGGGAGCTAGAGCAGTAAGTGTTCCTCATTTTCCTGCCGTCTCTACTGGGAAGAACGTGTACTGGGGGGAAGGGAAATTTACTATCAGTTAGACTGGGACCAAAAGTGATAGAATCTCCTTCTTTAAAATGTCATCCCATAATTATTTAAAGTGCTTGCCAGGTTTCTTGAGGTATCACTGTTTGCTCTGTGATAGTTGAAGATCTGTCTGTACTTCCGTTATGAACTTCCTTAATAGGGAAGAATTAATGGCCTAGCTATTAAAAGTATTTTTGTTCTAAATCTTACTTATAAAATCCTCATCTAGAAGCAAAAACATGAATGCTTATAGAATGCTGTTCAATTTTTTTTTTCTGCAACCAATTTCTCTGGAATTTGGATGCTAAAATAGGAAAAGTAATATTTTAATATTTTACAGCTGTACCTGTTTTCCCTTTCTGAATATCATGGGAAGAGGTGAAGGATGGGGGGACAATTAACTGTAAATCTGTAAATGGTGATGTAAATATGCACTATGGGGTTGTTTTTTGCCTTATTTTGGGCAGTTTGAGGGACAGGCTGCTGCCTGTTAAGTATGTATTTATGAAGGTCTTTTATGAACGTCCCTTCCTTCTTCCCCAAACCTACTGCTTCATTTGCAAATTCTTTTAATAAAATTTTATTAAGATTTTTCATAGAGCTCTGTATTAGCAGTGCTGTATTAACATGATGCTTTCTAATAAGTATCAAGCAATTTCTCAATGTGCAGTTCTGTGTCAGAGATTTCTATTACTAATATCTTCAGGCTACTTCATTTCAATCCACGTTGTGCTTCAAGGATCTGTCGAAGTGCACTTCAATGCATCTGAAAACATCCTCAAAATAGAACAACATGGATTGAAATTGAGGTGCCTGGAAGCAAACCAGAGGGGACAATAACAGCTTAGTAAAAGTCTTATTTTTCTCTAGTCTTGCTTTCTTTTTTATACCACCATTAAACATAGGAAGTTGAACAACAATTAAATACTGTGCCTTGCTGTAGCAGTATGGCAGTCTCCCTGGAAGAAATAGCATCCACAAGTCTGAAGGATAAACTGATGGTTGTATTTGAAACCTATGTGGCTGTACTCATCTGGTGACCAGATTTCAAAGGGTAAAACTGGAAGTGCTCTTGCTGATTTTTAAGCCCCCTACCTGCATATGCAAACCTCATTTTTTTTATTCAGCAAAATAAGTGTTTGCTAGTATATAGAATGGAGATGCAGGATAGGAGTTTCTCAGCAGTGTACCTGTTACAGACTAGCTTTCAGTTTTCATGTACTCCTTCTCTTAAAAGGATATACAAAAGAATAAAAAGCTGCTTTCTTTCTCTTTTTTCCGGCAAAATGTAAAATGAGTAGCAGTAATGGTTACTTCCAAAGGAAGAATCATTTTAAGTGATTTTCTATTAGAAAATAAAAGTTTGTAGAGGACAGTAGATAAATATCCTTGTCAAAAACTGACAAAAATGTTTGCTGTGGAACCTGTTAGTGTTATTAGACACAACTAAAAGTAATATCTTTGGAAGTATGTGCATGGCATTTAATTTTGCATTTATGGCCGAAATTTTGTGCATGAATGTACTATTGCTGAGCTGGGTGGCAGTAGGTGCCCTCATAGACAGTTTTGTAGATAAAAGATGATCAGGGTTCAAGTCTGGGATCATACTGTAGGTGTGGGGGCTGCATTATTTCCTTAAACCTAAGGAGATTTCTAGTTAGTTTGTGCATTTCAGAGGAAAAATTCTGAAAAATAAACTATTAGTGTAATTGATAACATGATATCTGGTCCAATTTCAAGAGAATTTGAAAGACAACTTGAGGGAACTGGTAATGCAGTCACCACAGTGAGACACCAATACCCAATGATTTTGGTTATTTATCATGTATGTATGTGACTGTGTATGTATAACAATTGGTATAACAGTTTCTGTAATTTGAGGATGTAAATGTGGTCAGAGTAGCTATTTTCTCACATACTCATGACCAAAGTATGTGAGAAAAAAGGGGAACGTACTATTTACTAATATGTACTCAAGACAGAAATCCATTTTGTTTTAGTGAGTAGGTCTGTTTAAAAGGGGCAGGAGAACAGGCCACTTATTAATAGAATAAAGTCAAATCACATATAGTAAAATTTGATTTAAGAACTTGTTAATATTTTATTACTTTTTCTGTATGTTTGGCCAGATTTACCTTATGGAATGTCCCTTTAGACTGTTTGGTTATTCCAGTTGCATATAGTTAAACAGTCCCTGAATAACATTGGTGTGTAAGAGGGGCCCTCACTTTTGAGAGTACCCACATACTGTAAGTTGTACTGCCTTTCAGTCAGTCTAGGAGCAAGGCAAAGGACAGTTTTCCATTCATCAGAATGCAACCCTAAATACTGCATTTTAAATTAAAGAAGTAGATCACTGACACTCAATTTTTTTCTGCATTAAATACAGCAAAAGAAGTAGAGAGAATATGGCCTGCTTTTCAATCTGTGAGTGGAACTGAAGATGCTAATATCTTCATTAGGTAAAAACTTTGGGCAATTTTTTTCAAATGCACCTAGGAAATCTGCTCCTAAGTAATGTAAAATACAGTGTACTGCAATTTTCACTTCAGGCCAAAAGTTATGCCTTGGAGGTTTATTTTAACTGGAGTAGGCTTTGCCAGTATCAACTGAACAGATTTACTAGTGGAGGTGGCTTGTGAGTGATTCCATACAGTGAAGTCTCTAACTGGAAGAACTAGAACCTAAATTAGGAGCTACTTAAGCCATCTTCACTAAAGAAGGATTTAAAACCCATTTTCAGATCTGCTGGATATTTGTTAGATATTCATATTGAGATGCAGATGTTTAGAAGTCCCTTTTTATTCAAGATCAAATTTGGCTCTGCCAGCTACAGTTTAGAGGTACAAAAAGTCATGAAAAATATTCTGTTGTTCATGACTAGGAGGGAAAAAAAAGTAATTTTGAAAAGCTGTGATTTTGTTATAAAACAGAACCTAAAGCCTGAGTGACAGTTCAAAAGATTTCAGTTTTATTGTCGTGTGAAGCTTGCCCCTAACCATCCCAAAATCAGAACATGGACTCCACAGCCCAACTTTGCCTGAAGAGATACAGTCTTGAATTTGTGGATTCCAAAGGGTTTCTTTGCCTTCTGTATTTTTCTATTGTCCTTCAACCGAGCTCAAGAAGACCAAACTTGACTTTCTTGATATCATGTCTGAGGTAAAAATCTAGAAAGTTACCACAAAAAAGAAACTGACTCAGGAAATTTTGGCATACAAACTTCACATCCTTAAGAATTTGTTTCTAGTTAAGGTATGAAGATAAAGGAAAAGTAATCAGAAGTTACAGACAGGAGTTGTAGAATATTCTGAGTTGGAAGAGATCTACAAGGATCATTAAGTCCATCTCTTAAGTGAAATCAGCGTGTATGAGGTCTGAAGTGGATCAGAAATCAAGTCCTGAGGCAAATAGAACTGAGGAGAGTAAGAGAATTTTAACAAATGTTTATACTGGCTGGAAGAGACCTTCTTCAAAGCCATGTTTCTTTAGGGTAGTTTTGAGCAGGCCAAACCATGAGCTGCATTCTAACACTGAATTAAATCTTAGTCATCCCAAGTTGCTCTTTTGAGTTGAAAAGGGCTAAATCTAAGTTAGAATACCACTGGCTGTGAATATCATAATTTCCCATTGTGAAATTTGTTTATTGATGAATGAAATGTGGAGTCTTCATTGCAGAATATTTTACTGTGTTTTTTTCTCAGTTCCCACCTATGGAGCAACATTAACGTTTTGAGTGAATTTTTTTCCTTTTTGTGCCATTATCTCTTCTATTTTCTGCTTTTCAGAAAGCATGTGTTGTTTATTTGTGAGAGACTGCGTGTTGTAAAAGGATTAGCTTTTTAATTGTTTTTTCTAGTGCAGTTTTTTTAAATTCCAGTGCTTAAATAGGTACTAATGTTTTTGCTTTGGAAGTCTCCATGTTTACTGCCACAATAAGGATACAAGTCATTTTATAGTCTTAATGTTTCATGTCTGTGGAGAAATTTCCTTTGTACATCCTTTTTTATATATTTCCCATGCATTGGTCTTCATTTTGTGCATTTTCTAATCTGTAATAGTCCAAATTCCCTTTCAGTCCTACATTATAATATATGAACACGATTACAGATATTGTGTTACAGGAAGGGGGTTCTTTTTGTAAGTGTCATGATGGTTATTAATGATATTTCAACAGAACAAAATTTTATGCAATAAATTTTGCTTCATAAAAAGCTTTAGAACTTCATTAATTTGGCTATGGAGTCTACAGAGAGGTGAATTTCAGTCATTCAGCTCTGTTTTCTTTCTTTACAGTCTCAAATGTGGGTGTATTTTTAACAGTACATAGTATGTACATGCAAATTTCCAACATCCTGCTGCATCCAAATTACAGTTTGATTTTAGTTTGGTTTTTTTTTATAATGATGGCTTTCTTCTCTTTTGATTTCACATGGTGAGAAGATAGCTGGCATGAATTTTGTCAGACTTTCCAAAGAGCATCACCAGACAAGGGCCAGTCATGAAAATCAGAGACAACATGAAGAAAAATTAGAAAATGAAAACAGGTTATAACTGAAACCAGACTATCAAACTTCTTGACAAAAGGACACTAGGTTATAGTATAGCAGTTTATTCAGGAGCCAGATGGCAAGAAAACCTATTCATGCTATAGGATGCAACATATCTTCCCAAGCCAAACAGAATTACCCTGTAGAACACAGTTTGGATAGCCAGCTTTCAGTTTCCTCTTAAGCTTTGTGTGAGTTTTATCTTACCTGCAAGTGCCTTTTTTTAAAGCAAGTTAAAAAATAAAAAAGAAAGGGTGAGGCTACACAAAAGTAGTCTGATTTTAATCAGCTGTGGTGCTCTCAGACACAGTGTCCTAGAAAGCATGGCTTTACAGGTACCACTGGTAACTAAATAAAAGGTAAACACGGAAGAGGAAAGATGAAAAGAACTTCATAGATTCCTTCAGATGCATTGGATCATGGGAGGGTTCATGCCTCCCATTTTTGGTTTGTTTCATTCCTTTTTTGAAACTCCTCTCTACAATTCATCTCACACTAGACCTGACATGTTTCTCTTTTCCTTTACTTGACTTTCTACTGAAGTATCAGAATTATCTCCTCTCTGTAAAATGAATTTGGTTGCTTGTGTTTATTTAATCTCTCCTTTCTCCACCCTCTCCTTTTTTCTCTTCATTCTTCGCAATCATATAATGTGTAATCTCTAGTTAAATTGGTGTAAACCTAGTTTAAAGCAACTAAAGTGCAGCTGTGTTCTAGGATTAGCTCTAGTGCACCTAGATACATATATGTTCACTGTAACTAGGTGAGTTGAGATATAAAGCTTTCTGATAAAGACAAGACCATAGTAAGAAACCAGTCCTCTGAGTCTTTAAGAAAAAATTTTAAATTGATCCTCAGCATTCTTTCTCATATTGCATTTCTTCTAGTCTCTTACACCTCTTTTCTTTAAGAAAAATACTGGTTTTCAGATACAAATTTTTACTTCACCTCTTTTTTCTCATTTTCTCCTCTTTTCCTTTCCCTCTCTATTCAAAAGCAAGTCCAAAGAGGAAGTTGGACTAGTAGTTCATATTTATGCCTTAGTCTGTGACTTTGTTCTTTGGGTACAAAAGCAAGTTGTTCTGTACAATATTAAATTGGTAGAATCTGTTTTTAAAGTGGAACAACCCAAGAATTTCTTCTTGAGGAACAGTTTTTCTTTTTTTTTTTCTTTTATAGCATTTTTCTCAAGTACACAAAATTATAGTATATAAATTCATTAAGTTTTGTTAATATTCTCAGTAGTTACTGAGGAAATTGCTAGACATAGTCTTGTATGTGTTTTCTTTGGTTCTCCTTGATTGATTTTAGTTGAAGTTTCAAATGGTTACTTGTTAACCTATTCTAATATTATGAGGTCAAACTCACAGCTGACACAGTAATTTTCACCTCTTACTTGCAAATAATTCTTTTGCTCTAAAATACACTTGAGACTGATTCAGAACCCTGAATCTGAACCTCTTAAATTTCCAGGACTTGGAATCTGTACCTACATCCAAATTTCACAAATGACACTTATTCCCATTAGATGGTAAAATCAGGAAGGAAAAAATACTCTATTTAAAAATTCTCTGATTACGATTTCAGTCTCTAGTCTGTGTCTGTAACTAATCCTAGATCAAAAAGTGTTGAACAATTCACATGTAAACATGAACAGGAAAATACTTCTTCAACACTCTTCCAGCCATTTATTCCAGTCATCTTTTAAACATGTAATAGGTTTTTAAAATGTTAAAAATGGTTAGCTGGTAGTTCCAGCCACACATCCTTCCCAAAATTTATTTCAGTCTAGATGCTAATCACGATTTGAATTTGGATTTGTTTTGGGGCTTTGTTCTTCTATTTTACCTATTGATGAAATGAGGAAAGAGGTAGTTACATGACATAAGCAGTGGCCATGGAGCGAGTGTCAGAGCTAAGAACTACTTGAGTTGCTTTCTTCTGTCTCTTGCACTAGGCAAGGCTGCAAAGGTTTGGCATAATAACTGATGGAAGTGATTGCTTTTGCTTCTTTTTGCCTTTTTTTTTTTTTTTTAATCAATCCAGATTGTAATGTAAGAATGTGGCATATAATAGTTGTTTCTTGTATTTGTGTGCAGATTCATTGTGGTCTTTCAAATGGTGTTTACATGAATCCGTGAAAGAGCAAAACATCATGGACTTTTAAAATAGAAATATTAGGCAATAAATAGTATAGCTGAAAAATCAATAGTAAAATGTAGGTGGCTTTTACTGCTAATTTAATTAAGTCTGTATCATGTGTAAAATTGTATATAGACATACAGGTAGAGCTGCTTACCCATATTGAAATGTAACTCTCATATACCATTTGAAAACGAGCTGACATGAAACTTGCTATAAAAAATGAAATATTCTAAGATATCCAATATATCTGTGAATAAATGAGATGTGCAGAAATAAAAAGGGAAAAAACAACTTCAAGTTGTCTAAAGAATTACATGAAGATAATAGAGAGTTTTTGGTTTTTTTCCTTATTGATTATTCCCAGAACTTAAGGTTTCACAGTTAGATTGACAACTGAGTTATTTGCCCATACCTAGTGACTGACAACAGATAATGGAAAGGCTTTTACCATGATATAACAGCAGAGAATAATTTCTAATTTACTACTATAGTTCTCATCAAAAGTACCCCAGCAAAAACAGTAGATTTATCACTTCAATTACTGGAATTTCACATTTAGTTTAAAGAGACATGTTTCTATAATGTGACAGGCTTTACAGATTCTGAACTTCTTCAGACATTTCAGCTATCAGAGTAATCAGGAAAAGATATAAATGAAAGCAATTGTTTTAGTTTTATAACTTTCAGTGCTGTCTACTGGCAAGAAACGAAACAGGCCATAAACTGATGGTCTTTGCCAAGTCTATAAAAGGGGAAAAAAAGGCATTCCATATCAGTCTTTTTACTTTTTTTAAACCAACTGTCTGATACTGGATGAGAATGATGTTAAAATGGTATTCAATTAATATCAACAAATTAACTTTTATGTCTATATTTTTTAAACTAGCCACCTAGTGATAATAAAATGTTGTTTACCTCAAAATATATTGAGTATATTTTTAATACATTTATTCATATAGCTTCTGTCCAGCTTGCATGCCTCAAGCTATGAGAGGGAACCAAAAGATTAAAAAAAAAGCCTAACATAAAAAACGGTTAACAATCATAGGCTTCTGTACTCTAAAAATAGGCCATGTGAATGATTTTAAAACTGATTTAAAATATCCTAATGGGTAGTGTTTTCTGCTTTTGGGGAAGATGGGTTATTCACTGCTTTTTTTGAGGAGCATATCTCCTCAAAATTTTTATAATTCACCCCCCACTTGGTTGTTCTCAGCTTGGGAAATAAGAAGTGCTACATGTAACTGGGGATGCTGGGGCACTTCTTAAGTCTGGATTTGAATACCCTCAATGTGGCCCATCCTCACATCAGGGAATATCTGGTCACAGACATGCTCCCATGTGCCCCTTTTCTTTTGCCTCCTAGAGCTCCCTGATTTCTTCTGCAAAGGCAGCCTTTGCTTGTAAGCTGATGGGGAATTCTGGATTCTCCCCAAAGAGGGTCTCAGGTCAGAGCACTGAGGAACAAAATGCTGGTGTGACAATTTGTGTCATGGTACCCTCCAATCAGTCAGGTTAAGTGCAGTAAACAAATCTTAGTGAAGTACTGTGCTGTATTTTCCATTTCATGGCAAAATAAATCAGTGCACCACAGGAGATCTGATCTGTCTCTAGGTTCACTTCAGGAGATTTGGATCTGTCTCTAGAGAAATAGCCTTTATCCTAACATTATGCTTAAGCAGACAGGCATACCAGCTCTCCCCAGAATTTCCCTTTTGCAGACAACCTTTGGCAATCCCTCCCATTTCTGATCAAATAAAAGGCATTGAAGGAGGCTTTTATGAAGGATCCCTACCAGAGAAAGTCGGCACGTTTTCACATGGATTCCTAGTCCTTCTGCAAACAGAAGGCATTTCTCTTAAATATATATATATATATATATATATATATATATAAATACAATCTTACTCAGAGGTGTTCCTGTCTCCTGCTCTCAGACCAGGGGGCCAGAGGGTGGGACTGGGAATCAAAGGCACATGGCTTGAGTGCACTCTGCAGAAGACTCGCACTGGTGTGCCGGGTCAGGCATGCTCTGCTGTGTTACCCACACAAAGGTGCTAGAATAGCAAAGCACCGTAATAAAACCTCACCAACTAGAGAAAGCAGTAGGGATTTTCCCACAGCTGTTGCAGAATTCATAAATAAGTTCACACAATTATGATATTTGGTATAAATGAAATGCCATCGCACATGGTGCCTCTGATGGTGTGATGATTGCTAGGGTGCAGCTTGTATCACAGAGCATACATTTACTGGCAAAAGGGGAGATTGTCTATTCTATCATAAGTGAAAGGGATCTTATTTGGGATTTGCTGTGGTAGACCAGTGTAGTAGTTAAGCCAGCTCTACAATTTTATTGCCTGTTACAGCTGAATTTTCAAGAAAGGCTGTGATTTAGATCATGAAAAGGAAGTATCTAAGTGCTATATATGGTGTCAAACGTGCATAAGTGATTGAGCACATCTGTTTATGAGGTACAACACTTGAGTGATAATGTTTATGAGGAGTTCTATTAGGGTGAATAACATAGCTGCTGGTTAAATGCCTGTTTGGATTGGTTTTATATCCACTGAATTAAGGTAGATCTGAATAGATTGGTCACATATTCCAGATTTGTTTGTTTGTTTGTTTACTCTTACAGAAGCCAGGGAAGAAGTTTTAATTAGTTCTGTGTCAATGAAGTTCTAACCTCTGAACCTTAAGAACAAAATAAAGGACTGTAAAATCCCAAGATGGCAGCCCCAAATGAACCTGCAGCTCTTCACTGGTTCATATAGATTCTTCCTTCCAAAATTGAAGGTAGCAGTATTTTGGCACATGATTAGCATTTTATTTATAATATTCATAAAGTAGTATTTCAGACAGTTTAGCAGCAGAAATGCTAAGCCTAAGTTAAATTTAGGATAAGTGTTTTCTTAAGAATTTTTTTTCCAAATAATTTCATCTCACAGTCATGTAGAATGGCAGATGTTTGCAAATCTTGGTGTAAAATTGATTGAAATATTTTAAGAAAACTGAAATAATGTCAGTGGCAAAATTTATTTTACCAAGTGCAGATGTAAGACATCAAGTTCTCAGACTGATGGCAGAATTAACAAAAAACACCATCTGGTTCAATAATTATCTGAGAATACCCATATTCTTGGATTTGTTTTAATACCACTTAGTTCCCAGCTTTATTTTATCAGTGTTTGCACACCAATGAGACTAGATTGTGCAAAATGAAGACTACTTCCATCTGATCATTTTTAAAAAACAACGTGTTTTTGCATGAATAATGAATCTTTGAATTGTTACTAAACAAGCAAATTATTTGCGTATGTGTCACATCGGTTATCAAGTTTGCACATGTGACAGCTTCAACAGCCGTCACATAAAATGCATAGAGCTTGTAACCATATGTTTTTGCTTGACAAAAAGCTAAAACTCAAGATCAATTTTCAATATGGGATGCACAAATTAACACTTTAAAATGCTCCACAAATTTAGCAAAATATGCAGAAATAGCACATTTCTAGATATTAACTGATATCTTTGGATTTGACCTTAAGGTATTCAATCATTTTGATTAAAAGACTGATTTCTCATAAAACCACAGTCTGTTGGAGGCGCAAAGCCAATGACATTTGAGCATTCATATATTTTCATAAACTTTGAACAATGTCAGTGAGACACCTCTTCAATCTTGGCCACACAACAGCAGGGTATTCAATCTTTCTTTAGCTTAAGACAGAAAATTTGAATATCAGCACAGGGTTATTAATGTGACAGTTCACATGGTGTGCACCATGTTGATTCTTAAAAAGCAGATCTGTGGAATGTATAGAGCACTCTGCTTTCCACTCTTGCTCTTAAAAATCCAACAGAAAGCCTTAAAATGCATTTTTACAGCTTGATCGTTACGCTTTTTAGTAGTAAAACATGAAGAAAATTGACTACAGTTTTACACCTTGAAAGTTACTGGTATTATTTCTGTGATTATATCAGCTGTTGTGTTTAATATTAAAGATGTACAACAGATCTCATCGTGTATTATTTAATTCTTTTTGTTTGTAAAAAAATGGCATTAGCAAGTGACTAAGCAGCCATGCAGTTAAATATTTAGTTGCTCCACCTCCCCCTTTTTCTTGGCTGACTTAGTGTCTGTCAAAATTTATAGCACTCCAAATAAATAAATAGACACCCCTCCACGTGCTTATTTCTTTAAATTCAGATTTTTGAGTAATGTAATGTTGTTCAATGTAAGCATGTCATTCTACATTACATCATGTTGTAGGTCAGATGCAATGTAACTTTTTATGATGCATTGTAAATGACAAAACATGCTGCAATATGTGATATATATTGGTACGTGCCCCTGATAACATCGCTTTTTCTTCAGAGTGTTGTCGCCTGAGCAGCTTGGGAGAAACCAGATGGGCTGTGAGGGGAAGATGAGCAATTCTGTCTTGCCCAAACTGCAAATGTGACAACACACTGTTAAGACAGGAGACAGCGAGGTGCATGTGTTAATATAATACAAGGCACCCACAGATGTCCCAAAGTTTTCATTTAAAAAGCCCTGTTAAACAAACAAAACCCAGAATCTCATCCTATTTCAGTGACAGTAGGAAGATCTGCTATTACGGTTGCACAAGGTGGGGTAGAAGTCTGATTGGTTTTAGATCCATGGTGCATGCTGGTAAATACTTGCTACTCTTGTACAGGAATATGTCTTGCAATTCAGCATTCCAGT
Source organism: Corvus hawaiiensis (assembly GCF_020740725.1). Classification (NCBI taxonomy): domain Eukaryota; kingdom Metazoa; phylum Chordata; class Aves; order Passeriformes; family Corvidae; genus Corvus; species Corvus hawaiiensis. Next base: position 7,229,193 of record NC_063242.1, on the reverse strand, counting down.
TGCTTCACCAATTCCAGATTTACTGTAATAATTTAATATATCTATAGGCTCTTCTATCTGAAAGGATGTTGAAATCTGTTACAGTTTTCCATCACGTCCAAAAGATTTTACTCCCCATTGAAAACCAGCCATAGCTGAGGTGAAACTCGCAGGATTTCAACACAGAGCAACATTATATGACTAATTATATTACTATATTTCAGTTTAAACTGCAGGGGAAACACAGGTAAGCGTTATGTACTTAAAAATACTGGAATTTTACTGGTACATTCTTACTTTTAGAAAACGTGCCACAGGAATCTTACCACAAGCATCTCACCTGAAGAACTGCACAGCATTTCCACCTACATGGTGCCCCACAGTGATAGCAACAAATGTAGTAAAAGGTCAATATTCCTAATGGGTTGAAATGTCCTGGTTAGTACATTAGGTGAATAAAAGGCTTCTTTTCCATGGTGATGTGACCATGTGTAAACTGTTCAACATTATGCTTTCACTATTATTAGTTTCATTTTGTTTTTAGACTGGTAAGCCTTGCAGTGGATTGCTTCCCTCAGCTGCTGTGTTTGTACAGGGTCTGGCACAATACCCCATAGAACAATAACAACATATAAATTGTATATAAAACACTACTGATACTGCCTAATTCCATGCAGGGCTATCACTTCATCGATAACTGAGAAGCAAAAGCAGCATGAAGAGACTCCCCACTAACTTTTCTGTGTACTAGAGCCTACTTAAAACAAAGGATTCTTCTATCTCATCTCCACCAGGTTTCCAAGCTTACTGATGTTGTAGGTCTACTGTTAGACTTGCAGAGCAATTTGTGATGCTGATTTAGGGGGTATTACCCATGTGTTTGGATGCATGTCTATTTCTCAATTGGTTACATACTCTTCACTTGTTGTGAGGTTGGATGGACTGAATTTTTCACAAACGGCAGACTTGCATACAGGCACCTAAATTCAAAGTACTAAACTACATCCAGAAGCCTATAAAAAGAGCAGCACATTATCTTAGAAATTGTGTCTATTTTGGGGGATGTGGTTATGTAACTTCTTTCACAAAAGTCTGATTTTGTTTACAATTTGTTTCTGGTTTTGCTCCATATCTTTGGAACACTCTACTTTTTCTGTCTTCTCCTGCCTATGTAGTCAGTCAGGTTGTTCACTGAAGTCTTTTTGAGAGTTTTGAGTTCTGTTTTCTTCAAAATGAGAAAAGTGAAAGCATAACAAAAAAAAAAAAAAAAAGGATGTAGAAAATCATTTGATGTAGTGGTTAAAAATGCCTTAGCTTGAAGAAGAAAGACTCTTGTTTTGTGGGTTTGGGGTCTTTATTGAAGCCTTCTAGCAGTGAAGGGTTTTCTTTCTTTTCCCCAGTACTTCTAATGAGAATGTTGCTATATTATGAAAGAATCCACAGGACAAAATCTTTCCTGTTTTAACATAGATACCATGTCACTGGCTCTCTTCCACTTGTGCAGTTGTGGTGAAAGCTATATGAATGGCTGAGCTGTTCCAAAAGGCAGCATTTTCATTCTGAGTAGAGAATAGCTGTGGGAAGACTAAGAGCTTCTTGATGCTGCTTCTTTTTCCGCTAACTTTTCTTCCTTATTCAGCCGCAGTAGAAATTGGGTGGGAATTGATAATCCTTTAGGGGAATGTAGCTTTTGACACTTATCTGGTGGACGATAATTAATGCATTCCAAGAGGATTATCATAGTGGACTGTAGTTATAAAAGAGTGACATTCCATTTACATGGAGCGAAACTTCAATATATGGCTGTCTCTACCACGTATTTTTAGGAAAAATTTCCAGCCTTTCCACTCCAGACAATGTAGCTCCACCCAGTCCAGCTGTAATGAGCAACTGTAGGCACAGGCAGTTTTTAACAGTATGTTACCATGTCTTAAAAGCACGGAAACCCCAAAATATTATTGTTAACACAGCATGTGTGTAACTGTTTCTGAGATTTTCAGGATGAAGAATTTTGTTTGTTGACTTCAAGAGGAGTAACATTTGCGAAGATTTTGAAATAGAGGATGAAAGCTGGGTGCAGTGGGATTAAGACAGTTCTTTGACTTTTGTAAGCAGCATTTTTTATTAAAAACTTCACGGCAGTATTGCAATAGAATGAAATTTTCGTAGACTAGTTGCTCAGAACTGAGATACCTTTAAAAACTTGCAAACTGCAATAATAAAATGGATGTTTTTATGATTTATGGTAGTACTTTTGGGCAAGGTTAGCTGATCTACTCTACTGTCTTTTGTGAGGAGCAAAGCAGACCATTTTCCTGAAATCAATGGGATTTGGGACTGACTTGCCCGCCATTACATGGGACAGGAGTCTGCCCCCCGACATGGGTCATGGGAATGTTTTGGCTCAGCTGAAAGGGACAGTTTCCTTATGGTATCAATTACTGGGAGTGTAAAGTTTACTGTAGTATTAGGAGATGAATGGGTTTTGTATCTATTTAAATATACAGAATGTTGGTGATGCTGATAGCTATATATGATCACGTTTAGGTTCCAATTGTTACAGAACACAGTATGACAGCATCAAAAAAGCTATCACTGATTGTTTCATACATTACTGCATAATCTAGGTAATTTTATAACCTTAGAGCAGTAGCCTGGTATTGGAAAAATTGTCAATATACATTTGAGTATATACCTTTGCATTTGTTCTTTTATTCTCCTAAGTTAATCTTAGGGAGGAAGTGTTATTAGCCACCAGCCATTTGTCAGGATGGGCTTTGTTTTCTGTTTCACTGCACTGACTCCTGCGTTGCATTGCAGATGCTATATGGATGCTAACAGGCTCACTGTGCTAATCTCTAGCAGCATTCCTCTCTCTCTCCAGCAAGAAAAACTCCTTTCTGGTATTTCATTAGTGTGTTTGGTTGGTTCAGTGTTAGAGTTTATGGTCTGGTTTTGTGTTTAACTACCTTTTTGTTATGAACTACTGCCAATCTGGAAAAAAAGAGTATTTTTCAGTAAAAAACCAAATCAAAGGTGTCAGGCAATTCTCAGAACTACAAGAACAGTTTCAGAATCAAAGTATTCTGTAAGGTGCCCAAGTTGAGGTCATACTTCTCCAATACATCCTGACTCACACTAAAGATTACCTAAATGTGAAATAAGAATACCATCTCAAAAAATACATTTCCTTTATGTAGAAAACAAATTTGTGTCATAGAGTTGTAGATGTAGGAAATGGAAATAATTTATAGGGTCCACTAGTTGAACCCACATGAGATACAAGATTACTGAATAAAATAAGTTTTACAGTGCTCTGTCCCATCTTTGCTGTGAAAGGCAAAGACCTGTTTAAATTGAAATTTTAAATAGCTTCAAGAAGAATGAAAACCTCAACATTTGTAAAAGAATGTAAACTCAACATTCATAAGGATCAGAAACCCTTTTTAAATAATATTGATGAAAAATATGTTGTAATGTTGGAGTTGATGCAGGGAAGAAGGCATATTTTGATCATTAAAAGCCCAATGGATTAGCACCTTGCCAGGATCCTGGCTAGGCTGTCCACAGGAATTGTGGCAATTAGGTGAGAGCCAGAGCCAAAATTAGTACCATGAACACAACAAATATGGGAGATATTTTCAAACTAAGAGGCATCCTGGAATAAATAAGTCAGTGAAAGCCTCCTTGGTCTCCTCTTATTTTTCATGCCAATATTCTTCTCTCATTTTACTTTGTCCTGATTTATTTCACATCTATATTGTTATCTTCTTTGTACCTCCAAGAAAGTCTCCATTTTATCTGGCCCCATTGGAAGACACCAGGACAATTTGATGTTTCTTGGCCCCTCACTTATAAGAGGTGAGGATTGCACTCTGCTGGCTTTTCGACATCAGCAAAATAGTCCTAGGTAGTTGAAGATTAATGTCACAAACGTAGTGTGGTACCTGAATGTTACAAAATATTTCAGGTGGAAACTTGGTCTCATCATCACCTTAATCTCCTATTCTCTCCTCTTCCAAAAAAAAAGTAAGCAACAAGCATTCATACATATACTACATCTGGCTTGATTTCTTTTTCTCTTTCAGTTTTTAGGTTCAAATAGCAGTAATGATTAATAACATAATGGCTCTGAGACATTTAATTCTTCTCTCAAAAAGGGAGCTAGTAAATTTATTCTTTCACAAAAGGACATCCGTTTTAAGTGTATAGGGAAAATGTATCAAAATATTAATTAGACTTTTCTTTTGTTTTGCTAGTTTGCATTAGACAGATGGAATTCTGATCTTTAACAGCATCATGACTCATGAAACTGCTTGTGTACTAAAATGCCATTATTAACACAACAGTAGTTTTCAGCAGTTGGTAATTATTGGCATAATTAAACATTTATCAAGAAACAAGTATTTATCATTCATTAAACTTTCATTAAAAATCCATCTTAGCACAAGCTAGATTAGCCAGTGATTTTCAAGTGATAACTTCTTAACTTCTGGCAGGAACATAGAGCATTTTGATGGCAAAGAAAGCCGTGCATAATGCAACCTTTCAGGTTTTGTAAACAGTTATAACATTTTAGACTTAGGAGTGCTATTTTTAAGCATTCTATAAGACTCAGACAAGAAAGTACTTGGCTATTTTCTGTAGGGTTTACTAAGTTTGGCACTTCTTAACAGTGTATTTGGAAAAACAAGATGCCTTTGGCCGTGAAAAGCCAGTGCTAAGTTTGCTTTATAACTGCATTTACATGACTTAAATTCCCTTGAAGCCTGATATGTTTACATATATTAGGACATTGAAATTTATTTTTGTTAATGCATCATCTCATAAAATCTGCCTTATGGTTTTGCAAAAGGATGGAATCTCAGACTAGATGTCTGTAATTGGGAAATCTTGAAGAGATGTCTGGTCCTGATAATAGTATTTTCCAACACTTCAATACTTCTTGTCACTGAAGAAGAAAATAAGCATATTTTCTTATTTAAAAGAAAGAGACCCATTACATCTCTGAAAGGTTTTGGGTTTATTTTGCAGAGTGAGGTATGAGACATTATGCCTGGTCTCCTCAGTTTTGATCAATTCTTTGAGATGGCAGATTGATTATTTTTTGGCATGTTTAGGTATGAATAAAGGTAAAGCAATTTGTGTGAATTTCAACATGAAGAAAAATAAGATTATTCAATGTCCCGTAGTTGCCTCTCATTCCAGTTTTATTTAACTCTTTTTAAGTCTTTTCTCCTAGGTTATTTGTTTTCCTCAGTTCTGCCATTTCCACTAACCCTGATTGTTGTGGAAACACTGGCTTACTTCATCTTACAGCTACTGATTGGCTATCTTACCTCCCAGCCCTTTGTTTCCTCTCTTGCTTATAGGTACGAGAGAATGTATTACTTAACCCCTTCTACACAGTCCCTGTTTTGCAAGAGGTACCAATTTGGCAAGGTTAGTGTAAGTTTAAAATGCTGTAATGTGATTGTCTAGATTGTGGTGGAGAAAAAACAATATTTAGTGAGCAAGACTGTCTCAGAAAGCTCCTTCACGTACATACAAGAGCTTCACATCTTAGCCCATATTCAGCAACTTTGTGTTTTCTCTTGGGCAAAAAATTTACTGTATCAGTGCTTTTATGTCACAAGAATGAATTGAATTCGTACCCTTTAGTGCAAACAACAATAGACAGAGTGGTAACCTAGTGGAAAACAAATAGACGCCCCGTCCCTTTTGGGGATTCAGAGAGGTTCAGAAAGATGGAGCTGACGGTAGAGAGGTGGCAGATAAAAACAGGCTGAAGCAGGAAAGAATCCTGCGGTCATTTATTACCATGCCATCTTCATAGTGTTTGCTGAACCAAGGTGCAGAGTAATGATTCAGACAAATGATGTTAATAATAATAGCTGGCCCTTTGGCAAAAATGGAATACCTAGTATTGCAGCATGAGACCTAATCAGATTCTCCAAAAGTTGCTTCAGACCGATAGAATTTTTTGTCATCGGGTTTTCCATCAATAGAGTCTCCCTGGACACTATATTTTTAAAGGAAGCAAAGTGACAAACAGTTATTTTCCATCAGGGTAAAAACCCAAATATTTTAAATATTATGTGTTTAATTTAGAGATTAAAGCTAGTTTTAAAATACCATGTTATTATTTCTAGTTTATTTTTTCAATGGTATCTACAAGATTAGTTGTAGTAATCATGGATTACTTGATCACATTTAGAAACTTTCTGGAGTTATCTTCTTTTTTTTTTCATATAATCAACACAGAATTCACCTTATTTATTGTAAGTGAATAATAGCAAGTATGTTTTACAGTAGTTTTTGTTGCACACATAGTATCACTGGTAAAAATGATCTCCACATACAGCCCGGCTATGGGTTTTAAACAAGGGGTAGTTGCTCATAACTGCTGATCTGATTAACTGCTTTGATCTGTTGTTAGGAATTTGTACATAAAAGAACATTTGCACCCAAAAAAGCTTACTAACCATTTTGCACTGTTCAGGATTTGTTTTTCTTTTTAATAATACCTGCAGTTTTTAGGCGTATAGGTTGCAATTATTTTTATTAGCTGTTTTTCTGTTAACAACATAACCAACATCTGTTTTAATCTAAACATCATCAGACTTATTAATTAGGTACATTTTGGCATCAATTTATCACACATGCTTTGACACTTTTGATACTTGAAGCGTAAGCTATTATGTGTAATGAAAAAAAAAGTATGATTTGGAGTAAGTGTTATACATCATCTGTAGGGGACAATTATGTTGGCATGTGGGAGGTTAATGTACACACTCTAGATTCCTTTGCTTGATTTGCTGTTTTCTTCTTCATAACTCTAGGTAAACAGTTTGTGCTGCTATTTAATGCACAGGTTAAGTGTAGTTGCAGGCTATTATACATCATTAGAGTAAGTAATATTCAGCTGTGGAAGAAAGATGGAAGCTTTTCACTTGTAGCCACTTGGACATTTCATTTTTCATCTAGTATGCCACTGCAAAAATTAGTTGTGGCAGGCCTGATGTAATTTATAGCCTGGTACCCTGAAATTAAGCAATGAATCACACCATTTTGGCTGATTAGAGTTAATGCATTTTTCCCGATGACATATTTTGTAAAACAATGCAGTTTATTCTAAACTTTGCCTTATCCGACCTAGTAATTTCTCACGTCAACCTGTTCAATGGATTGTACCATGTACAGTGCACTCTATCACCAGATTTCTTTTGGTATTGTACTGTAGTTATCTCCCAGCTTAAAGGGACAGTGTTCCCTTTCTTTCCTAATTTTCTTACTAGAAAACATCAACTTTCCTCTCCCTCCATCCCTGACCCTCCGTTCTCAAACCAGACAATTGAAAAACAAAACACAGAGTAACACAATTCAATGCAGCTTGATTGAAAGTGGAAGGTGTAATGATCAAGTGAGTAGAGACCATTGGATTGTGCCTCAGGCCTTCACACTCTGGACCTGGTCAATAACAAATTTATTACTAATCAAATCCAATAAATACAAAACAGCATACATTTATTTTTATTTGGCACCCAGCTGGTCACAGAATAATAATAAAACAGGTAGTCAGAGAGAGACTGCCTTTCTGAAGAAAATGATGTAGCCAAAGCATGCTGCACTTAAAACTCCTGTATATCACAAGCAGATGGCCAGTCCCCAAGAAGCCTTGTTGTGTTTGTCTGATTACCAATGGGCATTGTGTCCCACTTGCCTGTGGAATATATTAATGGTTCCTGCTCTTGAGTTTGGAGAATTCTGTTAGCTGTGATACTTCATGATAGGGAGAGGTATCACTGCAGAGCAGGATCTATAGGTATTAGTGTCAAGAAGAATAATGTCTTCCTTGCCCTTTTTCCTGGGTTATTGCATGGGGCATACAAAGACTGGAATGAGTTAATAGAAAACAAAGAAACGAAAGGTGTTTGGGGAGGAGAGTGAAATCAACAACGTAGCTGAGACATGCGAATTTTACTGTTGCCAAAAATAATGTGCAATTTTTCTTTCCCCCCAAAGTACTAACATGCATAAGAGCACAAGACATAATCATTGCAGGCATCTTACACGGTGTAAGACTGACACAGACAAACAGTGCATAGCTAATGTAAAGCTGACATTCAGTATCCAAGATTTTTTTTTGTATTCACATATTTTTATATGTGTGTACGTGAAATTTAGCTAAAAATTCTCATCACTGCAATTTGTTACTCAGATAGATTATGAATTACAAAGTGTATGCCAAAGATGCAAACTGAATAAAATTATTGGGAATATTTAACAATATGAAAAGTGCAGTGTCGTTTGAAAGTCAGATAGTAAAAAATTTCTTACTTCTTAGTTGATAGAGTCCCTGTATTTTTGAACTGTCTTTGGAAACCAGCAAGAGTCTGCAACACATAGGAGGAGAAAGGCAGCACACCTGCAAGACTCCAGCCTACCTTGTTCACACCCAGGATAGGAGAAAATGATTTATTATCTGTCCCTTGAATTTCTCTGAGCATTCTGTCCAAACTTTAAAAGCAGATTACATTTGCGATTAAACCTTAACAAATGTTGTTTTAACTAGACTGCAATATATGTTATTGACAACAAGCTTTTTTCCCCCGAAAATAACATTGGTGCTTAGGCATGCAATTTACAAAAATGACAAGGAAGGGTGGTACTTTTCCCAAGGTGAATGTGAGTTGACTGATTAGCTGGTATTTTAACTTAGATTCTTGCAAATTACAGACATAAGAAACCCTGCAATTTATATGTACTTTAGAAGTGAAAGCTTTAATCCCATGATTCATGAAAGTAAAGTGGTAATAATTTAAGTACCATATTTTATTTATCCCTTAGAGTTGTCAGCTGATACCAGAAGTATTCTCACTATTTTTGGGTTGCTGCCTTTGGCCACCTAATTGCTTCTTAGGAAGTAAGAGGGAAATTGCTTATATAACTACATGGATTGTCTTTGGCAACGTCAAGCCAAGGCATCAATCAGTCCATCTGGGTAAAATCACAAGCTGACTCCGATATTGCTAAATATTTATACTGTCAAATACACACAGACATCCAGATGAAAAGAGGCATTCATTAGGAATGCTCCAGCTTGTCAGTTTAAAGATGTAGATTAGAGCAAAACCTCCCACTATGATACTGAGTGCTCAGGAAAAGTCTATATTTAGCCATTCTGAGCAATAAATATCATCATATTGCCTCATTTAGGTAAATAGAGAATGAATATTGTCAAGATGATCTAGAGATAATGTAAACAGATCCCTGTTCAGAGTCTGTGTTACTAGGGTAAATTCCAGGACATTGGTGTGCTGCTGATGCTTTTTGGTTTAACCCTATTTCTTAATCGCATTCTTATCCCCTTTACATTAACAGTAAGATTTCTTCTTTGCAGATCAGAAGAGAAGGGGGAGAAAAAAGAGATAAGGTGGGGTTTCTTTTTAAACAAAAGTTGATTTTAAATTCTAACTGAGCTATTACATTAATTAGTAGTTTTGCTCTAATATTTTCTTGGCACTGGTAAAGTCTGCTGCTGCTGCTGTTGCTAGAAAATACTGATCTCTGTAGCAACACTGAAGCTCATTCCAGAGTTTAACATGGGAACTGACAAAGCCCATCAGTCAGCAGAACATCACGGCTCTGAGGTTAAGACATGATTTCAAGAGTACACACAGTTAAGACTCATAGTGGAATTTCTTTTATAGCACTTTTTTTTTTTTTGGTGATAAGATGAGGCATAGTGTAAGAATAAGCAATGAAAGATCAGTTCTTTCATGAGAATTAAGTTACAGTCCAGCTTCAAAGTGGGTGGCTTTTCCTGACAAATTAAAAGAAAAAATTGTTCACTGTACTGTATACACAAAAAAGATAGCAGAAGGATTTTTTTTACCTTTGGGGAAGGCATGTGCCTCCCTCCATAGAATTAGCACCTTGGAAGTTATATACAAGGAGAGTGGTGACTGACGTCAAAGTTTTAGTTAATTGCACAAGATGATTTTTTAGATTAATAATTAACATCTCTCTTTATAACTAAATATCTGTAATTAATCAGCAAATCATAATGTGGAGACTAATTAACTTCAAACTCAAATCTTAACAGAAAATCCATATTACTATCCAGCATCATTAATTACCCTAGTAATCAAAGTTATTCCCCATGGGATTTGACATAAAGCTTTGTAGGTTTATAAACTGAGCTATTATCAGAAAAAAAAAAAGCAAACCAAAAAAAAACCATTTTGAAAGGAGCTTCAAATGGCATTATAGATAACTAAGGTATTAGATGGGAAATTTAAATAAGTTTTTATTTTGTCTGGATTACATTATCAATAATCCACTCACTGAAGCTGGGTAAGTAACTGAAAGAGTGCAATTCTTTTCTTACCATGTGTATGTGGGTTTTTGTTCATTTCTTTTTTTTTTCCTTTTGGGGTTACAGCAGCAATTTCTGTCAGAGGATTCATTTGTCAGTGTCTTTTAAAAAAATGCTACACTTTCTGGTAGCATTTGCTGTGATGCTATCCATGCTAGTTATCTGTTTAATAAATGGATTAACAGCTATTTATGCCTTGGTATGATTCAAAGAAAGTACCAAAAACACCCAAGAAGGCTTGAGCCTTAAAATACAGAAATACCTTTAGCAGTTGATTAGCTAGGGTTCAGTGGAAAAAAAGGACAAAGTAGGGCTGTTATGCCAAAGAACCTTGGCCCAAACAAATCTTATTTTAATTAGCATGGTCATCACAACTAGGAAGATTTGGAATGTGTTCATGTTAATTTTTAATAAACAGGAAAGCCAATAGTACCATTATAGCACACTGAAATCCCATAGCTGTTTTTCATTTAGAAAGTTAGGCATTAAAATTGTGTCTAAAAATCCACATTTCAATTATTTTATCACCTAGTCTTGCAAGTGCACACATCTGATACTGTTCTTTTGTGTGGCAGCTGTAAAAATCGTAAGCAATTTTTACTGTCAAGAAAACTCTGAATAAATAGAGGCTGTTAACTTAGGCAGATATCTGAGGTTATTTGGTGGCAATCAAGAACTCAGCACTTCAACTAATGGGTTATGATCAGAAACTGTTCCTAATAGCCAGCTAGACGGATCTGAATATGAAGATTTCTATAATTTTGTTGTCAGCTTGTGATGTACTCTAGTGCTAATTATTTGGAACAATTATGTTTTCCTAATAACAAAAGAAGAAGCAGTGAATTAAGCAGGCTTACCTTCAGATCTTTAGATAACAGTTTAAATGCACTTGCCATTAAGAAATAACATTTCTTTTTCCTGTATGGAACCGTAATTATTGAATATGCTTGTCTTTTAAAATCTACTTCTACTTCTTTTAAGCATGTTCAATGTGTCAGTTTACACTGATGACTTCAGTAACTAGTATTTTCTCAGTCTTAGTTTTATGCCTGTACCTCCCATAGACTGCTTACTTCATTTGGTTATTCAAAAACTATAATTAGTGCAGTAATTAACATGTGGATCCTTCAAAGGAAGACTGTTAGAATCATGGGACGTCTCTCATCATTCTTGCTGATGTATAGATGATAAAAAGACTTGGTTGAGGTGACAACAGGATTTGTATTACTGCACATTATCCGAACTGCAGGGAAATTCAGACAGGACTGTGGTCCATGGAGTCTTTCCTTCTGAAAAAAGTAATTATCCACACTGTTTCTATAATGTAACTAGGTGTTATCCTGCATTTGCAGCTGTCAAATCATTTGTTTTAAGACCATTTTTTATACCTTATGAATATATGAAAGTTTGGGGGTTTGCATGTTGTCTTCTAAACACTTACAGAAGTGGGGTGCAGCAATAAAAACAATAATAATAGTCATTTATATCAGCATAACAGATTCCTTCTTGACAGTTGATTTCAGAGATGTTTATGGTAATGTTAAGCTGGTACCATCATAAGATTGCATGCATAAAGAATAGGCCAAATTTCATTTTATTTATTTTCCCTGGAGAAAACGTATTTGTTTAAGATTCAGATAAGCTGAATCTGTTGTGTTTTCAAGCCGTAGTAAATTAGTCATTGACAGGTGAGTCTCTGTATGGCTCACGTAAATATATTCCAGTGTTTCTCTGAGATGCTTGTAGTCAATGTTTTCAGCTTCAAGATACAATGTTTTAAATTAGTGCATGAAGGAAATCCACATTCTTTCATTCAGCCTTTAACTTTCTGTAAGTAGTGGTCCTCTTTTTCACATTCAGTGACATATGCCAGAAAAATTCAGTATTTTGCCCTACAGGCAGCCCATGGGACTGGGATGAAATGGCCTCTATACATAGGGTATGACTTTATTTGCTAAAGAGGTTATTTGAAAAAGCCCTAAGGGTACTGCTGCCCTTTTGTCCCTCAAACTAGTAGGGGGAAAAATATAAAAGGAACTACACAGTAATCCCTTGTAGACAGGTGACCTTAAGCCAATTCTATACTGTAAGGTTTGTTTCCATTTAAACTCAAAACAGACAAAGGAAAAAGGCAAAATACAGATTTTAATCTGTTGCAGAAACATTGCCATTTTTTTTCTGTAAATGTCTAGCAAATACAGACAACTTTTACTGCAAATTCATAAAACTGAGTATCATTCTGTATAATTTAATTCAACATTCTGTAGACAATATGCCCTATATTTTAGCAAAAATAGCATCTGAGGGCTGATTGAAATAAACCTACCTCTGTTCATTTCAGGTAACCTGTTCAGAATTTTATTTTCTTTAAAACTGTTCAAATTCTGCAAGTACAGCCAAGCATAATTAAGCAAACCTTCTGATTCCAGTCTTAACAATAAAAATCAGTCACCATCAGGATTCACTGGAATAATCAGCAATCACTTTGTCCTCTGAAGTTCTTTTTCCCCTCTGTTCTTAGCGTTGACCATTGATTGACGTTAACAGTGCTATAGTCAAACCAGATGTTATCACAGGGTCATGGTCCCACTACATGTGCACCATTTGGTGATGGTGTGTTTGGTGTTTTAACCTGTCTTCAGCCACAGTAGTTTCCCAGTGAACACCACAATATTATTTTTTATATCATGCAATCAGCTGTAACGAGAGCTGTACCATCCCAATGCGAAACTGCTTTACATTAGGCAGGCTTCAAAACACCATTATAAATTATGAACAGCAGCTCTGAACCCACCTCAGGATAGCCTCTCATAAGTCACAGGTGTGACATCACGGAGCACTGTAATTAATGGGTGTTATGCCACTCCCTTGACTTATGAGTTTTTCAGAGGCTTTTAATTACTTTTGAGTTTAAACCATTCTGGCAGAATTTTGAAGGAACTCCAGTGGCAGCCTCTTCTGAATGAAGCTGTTCTAGCGACATTTGGAAAACAAGCCACTCTGGTGGCTAAAGGAAAATGTTTCAGCCGTTCCTCACACCTGGTAGTCTGGAGGGAGGTTAAAGGAAATAGCTTCTATCGACTGCTGCAGGCACTTAGTTACTGTGTTCCCTTTCTGCATCAGGGGAGGAGCTGTGAAAATTGTGGTCAAATCCACATATTATATAAAATAGAAGAGAGAACATCTGAAAAGCCAAGAATGTCTTGAAGGGTAATCATGATATCATCAACCTGATTTTGGCTATAGAAAAGCCATTGTTTTGCATGTGAGTGCAGACTTCATGTAACTGGTAAAGAAGAAATATCGTCATTTATCACCTCTCAAGAATAAATTATAAATGATCACCAGTTAATCAGCATTTAAAACATTACTTCAGTTTCAGTGCCAAAATCCTGTATCAGAAGAACTTCACCCCTCATGCGTACACACACCAGAATGCACATATCACAATATTAACTCAGGTGTAAAGCTTTGTTCTCTAAACAGCTGAAGCTTCATGTCATTGTTTATGTGCACAAAACACACGTATTTCTCCATATGTTGGCACCATATTGGTGCTATCACCATAGCATTCCCTCCTCTTCAGATGATCTTTTGTTATAACATTTGTTTTTGTGAGGCAAATAAAATATAGTAAATGTAAACCGATTATTTAACCAAATTACTTTGATCGTGGGAAACTGACAATTAGTGTTACAGCTTCTCAGCAGTGAAATCCACACAATAGAGCAGACCGTGGTATTCTGTAGTGCAGTGTAAGTCGATGTAGTGCATTTATTTTGTGTAGCAAGCTGTGAGAGAGGAGGAGAGAAGTGCGGGAGACAAGCGAAGTCCGTCTTGATGAACTGTTATTCTGTAGCTGTGCTGTGTGTTGTGCGTTGTTTAGTTTTTCTGGGCTTGCTTGTTAATGTATTGGGACAGCTCTTCACAGCAACCTTGCTGACTTATGTCAACACTTAAAGCATATACACGTGAGTACGAGATGATCAGCTAATTGATCAATGAGTTAGATGCTTTCCAAACTACCATTTGTAATTTTGATTTCTAGTAAATACTGATGACAGACAGGTTAGTTTGGTTACCTATAACCACTATCCATTTTAACTGTCTTATCTTTTGCACATGAATTGGAGGAGGAGTATTAAAATTATACACACTAGTATACCCACAGGATCTGGGTTTATTCTCAAACCTTGAATGCATCAGCCCTTCCATGAAATAGCTGTGAGTTAGGAGAGCATTCTGGGCATTGTCATGCAAATGAGGCCACCAAACATATCACTTTGCTTCAAAATTGCTCTGCAGTGACAAGTAGCTTTTAAAACTGGAGCAGGGTTTTCTGAGCTAAGTGGGCAACCCTATCTGTCCTTGGAGATCCACTTTCTAAAATAAGTACCCATATATGAAGTCCTAATTCCACATCTGAGTGCTCAGATTGGCACTTACTACATATCCATATCTCTCTGTCACAGTTTAACCAGGCCAATCTCATTCTAATGCAGATTGAGGTGGTCCTTTATCCTTGAGTATTGTCCTTCTCCCTCATTCATACAATTAAAAAAACCCAGAAGATGCACGTAGCACTGAGAAGTTGAGGTTGATCTGGTATTCAACAACTCTTAAAGCCAAGGTCTCATGATACATCACTTCAACCAGTACAAATTTTAATTAATGCTACAACATCTTCTCAGCAGCCCTCAAGAATTTAGCCAGTAGGTCACGAGGGAAAAAACAAGTCCTCCCCTGCCTCACAGTTCACAGAAAATACCTGTCATCAGAAGCTATTTCAGGCTAGTTTTGGGACCAACTTCAGAAAGGATAGGAAAATGTGACGTAAGTTTTTCTCTCTTTCTGTAACAAAATGAGCCCATCCCAAATGCTACTTTTGTTGCTCTTTCCACACTCCTTTTCATGAGCACAGCCAGAGTTAGACATAGTGACTTGGGACTAGGTAGCTTTTAACCAGCATCCTAATGCCCATTAGAAGCCAGACTGGATTTCAGAGCACTGGCATTAAATGATAAAGAATGAGCAGAATCCAGATTTTTATTTTTGCTTTAATCCAAAATTGTATTAATTGCATTGTGACTCAGTGGGAATTTTTTCCATGTCCTGAATGTGGACACAACTTTACTCTTAGTCTCTGACCAGTTTTGTTCCCTATACTGTGCACTGGAGGTAACAAAGCCATAGATGCAAATCACGGTAATGGAAGTACTTGATCTGCTGGCCAAGCAGGGATTCATAGAAGGTGATGGAGACAGTGGGTACTGGATAGCTGCAGTGCTGGAACCGTCAGGCTTCTCAAATCCCTTGTGTTAGTTACATTGTCAGTGTGGTGCTGCATGATGCTTCAGAAATGGTTAATGGTTTCTGTACATACAGGTTTGGGTATCTAATTCAAGGCATTCATATTTAAAAATGTAGATCTTAAGGACTTCACAGCTTGTTAGACCTTTTCAGTAATGTATCTCCATCCTCAGAAATAGGAGCTTTCTTGGGATGACTGTTTAAAGCTATGGAGAGAGTTGCTTTCAAAGTTTGGTTTTCTGGTGTTTGCAGCCCATTTAGATGGTACCTCAACTCTAGGAACTACACTACCCTCAGACCATTCCAACGTATAATTCTTTAAATATTTTGGGTTCAAATACTTAATGTTGGTGTGAATGGATTCATTAAAAAAAAAAAAAAAAAAAGAAAAAAAGGATGTTGAGAAAGAGATATTGCAGTTGCCCTTTTTTTTGTTGTTGTTGTTGTGTGTTAGCTACATTATGTCCCAACCTCTTTTTGAGCAGTTATTTAAGAAAAACTTGGTGTTAAGTTTCCTTTTATTACGAATGCTATTTATACACAAATTGGAGCAGATCATGATACAGCAAAGAACTTTTTATACTGCATAGATTGTGCAGCAAAATAGTGCTTTATCAGCATTACATGCCTCAGTGAGGGATGTTTTGCTGTTCTAAATCTCATCATTGTGAGAAGAATATTATCTGGATACAAAGATTTTACTGGAAACTATTGAGCTAGGCTGTTGTCATCTGACTGAAAATGAAAACATGATGATAATTAGGCAAGGGGGATTAATGAAAAACCCACACTGTATATACTGTTTACATACAACCTCAGAGATCTACTTCATCAGTTAGATCATGGTCGCATTCATTTTTGCTTCCTTGCCATTGGACAATCCCAGAAATTATGGGCAATCCTTTGCCCTTCTGCACTTAAACTCCTTGTCTACAAACACGATGCAAAGTGAAGGTGGTTGAGGTTTCACAGAAATGAAGCACATGGTGTGACAGGCCCATCTGGCCAGCTTTATGAAACAAAAGTGCCCTATATGATCATCCTTGCCTTTTGTTCCACACGACGCTGTTCAGGCGGCGGGTTTGTGAGTGCTGCTGGTGGAGTCTGCAAACCTCGATTTATCTGACTGCTTCCTCTCCTGTTCTGTCAATTCTCACATGCACTGCAAGCTTCCCTGCCCCCACGATTTCCTCCCTTTACCCAGCCTTTTTCCCCAGACAAATCTGAGGCAGAACCTCCTAGCAATTTTCCAAGGTTCTGGGCTCAAAGACTAAACTAATTTATTTTTGAATTGCAGATCAAACATAAACTGCAAAGAAGCATTTAATCAGTTAGGAGAAGCAAGGGTATGGCTTGTTTAAGTCCCAGAATCCATAAACCTGTAATCATTTTATTATATTGGTGTCAGTTTTCATTATTTTCATAAATGGGTGTTCCCTGCTTAATGCACAATATTTGCATCTGATGAACCAATGAGTTTAAACATGGTTTGTTTTAATGCTTTGTGAATTTGCATTCAAATTCATCAGAAGTAATTCTATTTGAAATCACACAGGGCTAAACACAGTGGTTGTAAATCCATTTGAATTGAGATGCCAGAATCAGCCCATTAATCTACAAATCTGCAATATAATTTTTGTATGGTTGGTGGGCTTCTGTTCTGTTTTTTCCTGATGAGGTAGGGGAGATACCAAGTGCATGTGTGGGAGGGGAAGCGTTTGAGGAGGTTGTGATAAATTGACCAAGTGGGAGTATATCTTTGTTATGGAAACTGGCCTGTGAAAGGAACATCTGAAAGGCCAGAGACCATGGTTTGAGCATGTCTGTCACTGCCACTTGAGGTAGTTGCACGAGGAGGAAGCAAGTCTCTCAAATAAGCAGATTCCATAATATTTAGGATGATAGAGATTGGCATCAGCACCTTCCATTCAGTTTTCAGAGTGCCAGAGTTCATCCAGAGCTTGACGTAGTGCTATAGCCTGCACTTCGTGTTTTAAGTCCTCTTGCTAAACACTCCTTGGATTTTTCTGTGGTCTGTTGTTAAAAAGGGAATGAATAAATGCAGCAAGGTTCACCTCCAACAGAAACAGGCTCTTTTTGGAAGGAGTGGAGGGGGCTGTACTATAGCAAACAGTGCTTCATTTCTTGAAAGGTGCAGAAGAAATCTGTATTTCTTTCAGAGAAACTAGAGAATTGTTTTAATTTCTGTGTTCTTAAATAGACTGAATTATCTGAAATTAGTGTTTGTTTAAGCTAGTAGTTACCAGATTTGAAGATGAGTATATCATTGTCTGAGAGTGCAAAAGAATGTATGTATGAGAGGGATTACTCTCTAAGAAGCAAGGTTTATCAACAACATTTTCCACACTACACATACTTCTTAAATGTAACAATGAAGTTTCTGAGAAAACTATTTAAAGAAAGTAAATAATTCATGTAAAAAATACAAAAATGCATAGTTATCCATAATGTACTTCAGCCTTTTAGAAGGAATGTATATATTATTCATTTATTTGAATAGGTGACAATTCAAAATGGAATTCAGCTGATACTTTTGAAAATGTAATTATTTTGTATCCTTATTCATGTAATTATTTTGCTTAGTTATAATCAGGCTGAATTCAGTCTGAGAGAGATGTATTTGGCTGATGGCAAAAGGGATTTTTAGCTAAGTTTATGTCTGCCTTCCTCTGCCTTCCTGGTTTGGCCCTTGTGAAGCTGAAATTAAAGAATCTATGTCCCTGTCTTGAATGGCTTAGATTGGAGCTAACAGGGTCCAACTTAGAAAAACATTTAAGCCCATGCTTAACATTACCTGTATGCTTAATTCCCAAAAGTCTAACTACAGGCCCCTTCTTCTGCACTTGCAAGAATTGTGATGAGCAGGAAGTCTGCCATCTGACATCTGTGAAATGAGCTGGTAGACTTGAGTCTTTTTCATAATGAACCAGTTTCCATCTCATAGAATTCTGTAATTGCAGATGGTATCAGTGGACACCTATGACAATCTCAGCAGAGACTGCAGCCCGGCATTCCTCATTATAGGATACATGGACACTGAACTCCTCTCTGCTCATGAACGTGGGGTTGAGTCATTGACAGGGCATTATCAGGAAAATTGCAATGATGTGACTAGATCTTCACGGTGGGTAAATGGAGTACCTCAACTCTTGGAGTTGACAATAGGCTCTCCTAAGAAATGATAATGCAGTCATTAAGACGTAAAATTGGGACTCAGCACACCTGGGAATTCTTGTGTGACCCTGGCAACACACTTCTTGTTGTTTTTCACTTCTCTGCCTGAAAAGTTAGTATAATGCTTTTTTCATTTTTATGGTGTTATTTAGTGTGTTACCAATTGTGAGCAATTCAGGAGATACAGTTTTAGATAGATGCTATTAGATTTTAAGTCTGTTCTGTTCAGTTTGCATTTGCATGTTCTTTTGCCTAGCACTAGTGGAAAGCAGGACAATTTTATTTTGCTTCCTAATTCTACATTGAAGAAATCAGCTTTAAGCAAAGAGACCTAAAAATTTTGCATAAAATTCACTCTATTGTGAAAGAGGCCCTAAAAAAAAAATAACGTGAAAGAAGAAAAACATTAATTTTGGACTTCTTTTAGCTTGTTCTTAGGCACTGATACAATTTTTGTTCTGTGTACATTTTCAAATGTGCATTTTCTTTTTATAAAGAAAATAATATCATTCAAATACCTTTAGAGTCTTTTTATTTCAGTAGAAGCACTTGAATAATGTTTTAAGGGTGTACTTGGAGACACAGAAAGAAATGGTGAACCTTGGTGGGTTTTGAAGCACTGGAACATATCCCAAAAGTAATAGCTACAGAATCCGTAAGCCCTACCTGAGACTTACAGCAGCTCTTTCAACCTGTGATGCCATGGGCTGCTCCGAAGCTCTGTAATCTGCACATATTTGAAGTAACAAACCACAAGGAGTCCTGGCCATTTGTCTGCTCCATGCTGGAAGTTAGAAAACTGTGAGCTCACTGAACTACAGTAGCTAGAAAAAGAGTAAGAAGTATTTTTTAAAAAGGTAGCTGAAATAAGAACCTTTTAACAAAAAGTGTCAGCATGAGCTGTTAGTTTCCTAGTGGTTTTGAAAATCAGATCTTCCAGATATCTAGCTTCAGGCTTCTGGAGTTGGTTTTTTGTTTGGTTGGGTTTTTTTGGTGGGGGTGTTATCGGGTCTCCATTTTGCCACATATCACAAGCTTTACTGCTTTCATACAAATGATTGCAAATTCCTCTGAAATTTTGTCTACTGCAACAAAAAAATGTGAACTAAGTTCCAGCAATAGTAAAAGTGCTTGGGCTCCATTTGTGCTACCACTACGGATGCTGTACCAGGTCCTAGGTAACAGCAGAACGATAACATTCACTGCAGCATGCATTTTGCTATAGACAAGTGAACCATAGTGTTTTCTAACCACTTGGCATCATTTAGTTAACATGGTTTTAAGCATTACTTGTCTTCAGTGGGAGACAGATACGGATTATAAATCTTTGAACAAGTGCTATCAGAATTAAGAGCTAAGTGGCATTTTAAAATATTTTAGAAAAATATGATCATTATTTTAAAATATTCCCTCTTTTCCTAGTCTAAGTTGGGTCTCAGGAAGGAAAAAAATTAGAAGAGCTAATGAAATGACCTAACAGAGTGGCAGGGGTTGTTTACTAGTCCATATTTGACTAGGATTCGTGCTTCTTATGATTGTCAGTCATTGCAAGTTCATTGGGTTTTAAGACTTAAGGCACCACAGTCTTAAGTGAACTTTAGTTCAGAATGGAGATGTTTACAAAAGTTATCTAAGTAGTTCCTGCAGAAGCCCATGTTCCTTTTCACTGAACTGTTCTGGAATAGCATGGATTTGCAGTATAAATGGTGATGAGTTGGGTTAAGTCATACTCTTAACTACTGCAGTCTATTTGTTCCATCTGGGAGCTTCATTACCCTGGCACTTGAAAGTGGACAAGGTAGCTGAATTGACTTTCCATTTCTCACCATGTCTAACCATCTTCCTGCAGTATGACATGAACATTCTAGTCTTTCATCAGAATCAGATTATGCTTATCTAATAGGGACAAAAATTTTCCTCCCTCTCCAGCATTTGCAGATTATGTAGCCAGAATATCTGCACTTAAACCTTCAATATTTCCATTCAAGTCAGACTTCTAACAGTTCTTATTTCACTATTCTGAATATTCTTTAGTCAAGATCTCTCTCCTAGAAAGGTCAAGACTTAATTTAGTTGTATCTGTACCAGAACAATGTGCAGCAGACATGCCTTTGAATGTGCAATTAAAAATTGCTTTGGCCTGTTTTCTTTTCCTGTTTTACATTTCATAAACTCGCATGTAATTTGATGAACGCTGTCATTCTTTAAATTTCTTCAGCATTACAGTTCTCAAGGGACTCCTCTCTCATTGAATATCATTTTTGCATATTTACTTTCTCCACAAGTGCTAGTGTGCAGTAGCACAACTTCAATCTTAAATTGTTATTTTCTTATTTACTTACATTACATCCTGGTTTTTTTTGTATTGATGTTAGCGCTTCCAATTTAGTATTAGCTCCATATGCCTTCTAAAAGCTGTTGATTTCTACCTCTAGTTAACCAACAATTTAGGTGGACTTGTCAACACAGTAGTGTGGTATCCAGCTCTTGAACACACAACTTTGCAGCCAAGCGCAGGCAGCTTGGTGAGGAGGTTCTGAGCCCTTTGGGAGAGCTGCAGCGCAACAGTTTACTTTGCATTTCCCATGCAGCCCAGGCACACAGACCATCTTGCAGTTCCTGTATCGACAGTGCTCAGTGACAGCACAGAAAGCACCAGCTTTGGTATCTTCTGTCTTGTTTCATCTACCTCCTGCGTCGTGCTTTCTAACACTGGAAGTGGAAGACAGTTCATTTAAGTGCTACTCCATCAGTAGCACTGAAAATATATTTCTGTCAGCAGAAGGGTCAATTACATGAACAGCTCTTCCTTTGAAGATATTCTGGAAATATGCTGCTTCCATCCTTCACCAGAGGTGAACCATGAAAAAAAGACTTTGTCATGAACTTGACCCTTTGAAGTGGTATAAAAGAGTTACCCATCTCTCCAGCCTCTGTTTCCCATCCAACCTCCCAGAACCAGCAAGTACCCCTGCTTCATGCTTCCTGAGTAATCCCAGCATTACTGCTAGGCCTGTGACACTCTGAGGTGAAAAATCAGCATGTTTTCTGACACTCATAATTTTGGGCATGGTAGGTGTTGGTGCTGTCAAGTGCCTCAAGAAGAGTGAGGGGCCAGCAAAGGGGAAGGCCTGTGCACAGAAACTGTCCTATCTATAACCAACCCTATTCCTTCCTCCTCAGATGTTGTTATTTCCCTTGCACTGAGACAGACTTTTTTGGGGTGGGAAATCTGATGTCAGAAGTTTGGAAATTGCCTTCACAATTAATTCACCTTCATCTTAAGCCAGGTACCACTGTGGAGGCAGCTGTACTCGTGACTTAGCCTGTGCTGTGGTTACACATGTAAGGCTGAAGCGTCTAATCATGTTGGGGCTTTTTTTCAAAACACAGGTTGGCATGACCTACAGCTTTCAGACTAAATTATTGTAGTGCTCCTTTCCAGCTGTAGATCTATTGCGAAAATACATAAATATTATTTGCCACTGGCGTTACACTTGATGCTGTAAAAGCAAAGAAATAGATCTTTCTCCACTGAAAACGTGTAAAGTGAAAACTATAAAAATCCCTTTCCTTGTTTTCTTCTTAAACTGGTTGTAACACTCTCTTCCTCTCACTGTGCCAGACTCTACAGCTTAACTAAATGTGTGTCACTCCTCCAGTTTTCTTTCCTATATTCCCAAGCAGGTGAGAGACTAAAAGGAAAATATCAACTGTATGTCAGTGCCTAGATACAAAGCTGCAAAATTTAAGTTATGAAGCTTGCTCTTTTTAGCAAAATCTCATGTTGGGCCAGTATATTCCTTCCTCATTGCAGTTTATTGCTTCTAATCATGTGAACCAGGGATCATTCCAGTATGATTTTGCTGAAGTCCACAAAAGAGAGTACACTCATCTCTTCCAATGTTTTGGACATTGAAACAGAATATTTTTTTCCAGGTAAGATAATGCATTAATTACTTCAATTATTAGATGAGCATTAGCTTTTGATAAAAGCCATCCCATAGACTCCTGACACTTTGCATGCTGAGCGGTCTTGTCCTTGAAGTTACTGTAGTGCACAATGATAAGAACTTACCGCTGATGTTTTGTTAGCGTTTACCAGCAGTGTCTTGGCAGAGGGTGACCTCCAGTACTGTCTCTAAACATTTTCAATTTACAGACTCAAGAATTTTTGCTGCCTTTGCCTCTCATTCTTTTGAGGAGGTCAGCCCTTTATGAATTTGCCACAAGAAAGAAGTTCAAAATACCCTGTATACTTAAACAGCTTAATAGGAATGGAGTCGCAATGAACATGCGACATACAATTCATTTTAATATTTATAGAAGAAATTCATGTTGTTTTAAGTGTACACAAGCAGCTGCTGTCATTTGGCTATGAGCAGATGTTAGACCTCCGAAAGCTTCG
Source organism: Corvus hawaiiensis (assembly GCF_020740725.1). Taxonomy (NCBI): domain Eukaryota; kingdom Metazoa; phylum Chordata; class Aves; order Passeriformes; family Corvidae; genus Corvus; species Corvus hawaiiensis. Next base: position 7,205,920 of record NC_063242.1, on the reverse strand, counting down.
CAGATAATTAAAATACTAACAGTTAGTGTTTTACCCCAGCTGCAGGTTCTGTTTACTGTAAATTTGATTTTAATGGTGCCTCTGTGCAGTTATCGAATAGAGGTTTGTTTTCTACTATACATGCAAAAGTGTCTACAATGAAGACAAATGGTTATTTCCCATAATTTATTCTGGAGAGATATGAATATAGCTGTAACGTAGTTGAGTTTATAAGTGAAATACAGATACGGCTATCACATTTGAAATGGTAGTTTCTGCTGTGTTAACTAACAAAAAGAACTAGGGAAACTTACTATTTGTAGTTATTCCCAAGCGTTCCTCCTAAAAACTGCTGTGCTTTTAAAATGGGTTGAGATGTGCCCTCAAGCAAAGAACAGGTGCTTCTTTTTACTGAAAGGGTGCATAAATCAGAATAGATAAATACAGAGAATCATGATACTCACAGTTGATAGGTATGCTGAAGAATATAATTTCTGCTTGATCATTTAATAACATGATGTGTTATTTTAGGTATTCCTTACAAGTGTCTGTTCTCTTTAGTGCATATATGTACATCAAACATTAGGGAAGGCCAGCCATTTTCAGAATTGTTAATCCCAAGGGCCTGATTATGCAAACACAATGCATAATGCAAGCAACCATGTTTAGTCCCTTTGAGACTATTGAGGCTAACTATGGCAGTAAGCAGTACGCTTGATAAATAAATGTTTATAAAGCCAGGATCTGAATGTATATATTCTTGAAAAACAAAAACTTTTGCTGAGATAACAATGACAAAAAGGGTTTTTCCTTTTCTTGACAAAGCTGTTAGTGTCTGGGACTATCCCTGTTTCAGAAATCCAGATCATTTTCCCTATGAGCAGAGCTTGGGGGGTTTTTCCCCTGATTTTTCTCAAATTAGTTTCTTATTTTTCTTATTATATTGTATGTTCTGTCTGCCTAGGAAACAGAAATCCCTGGTTTGGCCAAGCACAACAAGAACCCCTGGAAATTGGGATTCTGATTTAGGAGTGCTAAAAATGCACTTTCCATTTGCACTGCAGGGTATAAAACAGAAAGAGTGCATCCAAATATCATCAATGTCAGTTGTTCCCAAACTGAGGGCCAGAGTAGTCTTTGAAGCTGGACTGCCAAGAAATGTCCAGGCTGGCTATCCTCATCTCAAGCTGCTAAGCTGCACTGGAAGAGGTAGCTGAAATACTCCAGATACATTCCTGGTGCTGCTTGCCTGTGTAGGTAATTGCTGCAAATGCCACAGAGAGGTTTTTGCTCACACGTCGGAGTTGAGAAGAGCAGCCTGCATGGTGGCAAATAGGTAAAGAGAAAAAGTGGTTTGCAAGAAAACCAGTTGCTCTGCAGGTTAGGCAGCTGTAAATTCTGCATGTTAACACTGTACATGTTTGCCACGATCAGTGAGAGTTTTGGTATGTATATTTCTATTTGCATGCCTTCTGTAACACTGGGCTCTACAATGTTCATTTTTGACCTTGAGTGCAGGAAAAGAGAAACGGAATTTTTTCCTAGAGAAGATCTTTTCCCAAAGGTTAACTGGACACTGAAGGAAAACTAAACCAAACTGAACAAACTGCCTAAACACCCCAATTGAATGGCTTGGCTATTTATTTTGGTGGTTGTTTTTTCTTTCGTGTCTTTTTTTGGTCGTTGACATAGTTCTGTAAGATGTGAAAGGTAAAAATAGCAAGCAGGAAATTTCAGTATGTTTTTCAAAAGAAAAAATACGACAAGAGGACTTTCTTTCACATTTTTAAAAAGCTGGAGGACATCTGCTGTGTTTTAAGATACCTTAAATGTTAAAACTTCATCCTTTATTCAAGCAGTTCTTAGAAGACCTAGAAGTTTCCAAACATGATTGAGTGGTTAAGGATGAAACTAGAAGCTAAGGTTTTTTTGAGTTTCAGCATTGCAACATGACATTACTGGATTTTTAAGTATAAAATGAACTATGAACATCATTTGGGATTTTTGTGTTGTTGGGGTTTTTTTTGTTTGGTTGGTTTTTTCAGTAATAATATGTTGAAAGGGAAAAAAATGAAGCCTTGCTGTATTGGTATCTCTTGAGATTTATGTACTTTGCATCAATGGTGGAATTTTTTATGTCTCTTAGGGAGCTGGTTAAGTCCCCTATAGGTATACTTATTTGTATTGCTTTACAAATATTTGCTGCCTTTGTGGACATAATAGTTGTAGCAGGGCCATTTTGGGTTGCAGATTTATTTCACTTCTCGGTTTGACCCATCATCTGTTCTTTCTTTCAGCAGAAGACATGAATGAGCCTTCACAACCTCTTATTTAGTAGCTTAACTAGCTGTTTTTAAAAATGCTGGCCCATTGCTTGCACATAAAAGCCTTACAAACGATAAAGAACAGTTTTTACTGTGGTCAAGGAACGGAGATCTGAAAAATGCATTTTATCATTATGGCCTCTGAAAATCAAGGAAATCCTGAAGTTATGACATTACGCCACAGTTCTTAGACTGTACTTAATTAATTGAAGTAGAGATCATTACAAAAATAATTAAAAGAAAACAGAGCAGAAACTTGTAGCTTGGTCAAGGCGTAAGTTGTATTACTTTATGAATTTGAAAACTGGACTTACTATACCATTCAATATATTGTTCTGCCATGTAGAGAATAACTTTTAAAATAAGAAAATCAGTTGCTTGTTCAAGTGATATTAGACATAAGGTGAATTTTTTATATCTTTTAAATTCCTTACAGGCTGTATTTAATTGAAGGAAAAGATGTTTCTTTGCGTTCACATTATTTAATATTTGTTGCATTTTAGCAGGTACGAAATGTTTGTTTGTGTCAATATATAATATACCTAATCACCAAAGTATGAAAAATTAAGTGTTGCTTAATAGGGGACTATAAATCAGGCCTCCTAGAACTTTTACAGAAAAGGAAAAATAGCTGTTTTAAGATAGCTGTGTAAATGCAGATCATTTCCATCGCCATAACAGATTATTTCATTTATGACTTACTGCTTTGTCCTAAAGGTGCTCCTTGTGAAGGATGTCCTCAGCCCGGCCTCACCACACACAGCCGCTTGCTACAAGTTTTGGGGAAGGATTAGAATTCTAAAGAGGCTGCTGGCTGAGAGCAAAGTGGTGCTTTACATATAATATTAGCCCAGACTTTCCTCACGCATTATGCGTCTCTTTCTGAGACAAGTCTCCTTAATGCCATCTTTATCTGCTACACGATGCATGAAATCTACTTTCTGTTTTAGAACTGCGGCTGACCCCCGACCCCACGAGTGGCGCCACAATGTGACCTTTCTATTGTCATCAGCTTTCATTCTCCTGAAAATTCTATGAATTTTTATTACAAGTTTTTTTAAACCAAGCTGAGGCTTCAACAAATTACTTGACACAGATGAGATGAAGTTGTTGAAGTAGTGTTAGATAAGTTTTACAGCCAGCATGTGTGCTGCTGAACAGTACAAAGCCAGTGTCCTACAATGTCATACACCAGTAACTGCTGAGCCTACTATTGGATAAATACATCATTTTATGGAACATTGATTGTTCTATAAACCCAATGGAGTATTATGCTCTATGATCAAACCATTTAGATTGTGTGTAGAGCACAGAAAATGCCATATTCAGGATGGTACTAAAAGTGCCATTTGTGTATTTTATGGATGTCATTACGGGGGAAACTTCTCTCTGTAGGCCCTGTTTACTGCAAAATTTTTTAGTCTGTAATGACATTTTTCATTCACAACGTATGCCTTCAAGAGAGGGGGCCCTTGTTTTATTTGTTTCATTCGAGTTTACTGCACAAATCCTGTACATTTTAATTAAATGTAAGCTTAACAAAAAAATAAGGTATTTATTCTGTGGGGAACAAATGATGACAGTAACAAAAGAATAAAACAGACACACAAAAGGAAGTCAGGTATTGAGTAAGAGAGAGGGGAAAAGGTACTAAGCCCTATTTGTAGTTTCCCAGACGCACATTAAACATCAAAGCATTTCTTTTAGCCCTTTTTCAGGAGTTTGTGGTCTGAGAGAATTAAAATAACCTGCAAATATGGATTTAATGTCTAAAATATTCTGACATTTTCAAATAAAAAGCTAACATTCGCTCAGGACCCCAACTGATAAATAATGGCTCTGCTGAAATGACAGACTTCTTGGAAAGAAACCAATTCTCTGATCATTGCACCCCTAGATATGAAACACCTCCTTACAAATTGTCTGAATATGAGCTCTGGTATCATTATATTTTGTCATTTTAATGCCTATTTGTGTATCTTCTTAATTTGCAATGACGTGCAATCAGCAACAAGTCCACTTTTCCTAATATTAATGTGGGCTTGTATTGCAGCTTATGTTTGCCATGTCAGCCAACACTTACCCCTTCTCTTTACCCGTTTTTAAGAGGGGGCGAGAGGCAGGCTGGATTTACTGGGACAACGTGGTTTGTTGCTACATACAGTCCAATAATGTGACATTCCTTAAATACATAAAAATTCTGACAAATGTTGTGTTGGATTCCAGTGCTTCATTATAGGAATAGCAGCTAAGCCTCAAAATCTGTTGTTTTCTAAATATCTTCCCTACTTGGCTTTCCACTGTTAAAACAAAAGAAAACCAGTAAAATCTGCAATTCATATTTACCCTGAAAAATCACTAAAATTGAAGTTGATGTTCCCAGTAAATTCTTGGTCATAGTCCAGTTAAAATTTTAAGTTACAGTAGATTCACATTAGTTTAAATGACACTTGAACTTCTACACAGCTCAACATTAATTCATTATAGTTGAAATGGAAGAATCTTCAGTGGGTGAATCTTTTACAATCTGATTGAGGCTGTTACATTTTATAGGAGCCATTTTTCAAAGCAGTACTGACAGCACTCGAAGTTATTAAATTGCTGAATCAAAAGATGGACCTGCAATCGCATTTATGAACTGTGATGGAATAGCTGGGGTTGCACTGAGCTGAGGTTAAGATGTTGGTGTAGTTAAGCTTCATCACACCCCTCAATGACAGCAGTATTTACCCATGTAGTTTACTTTAATGGTCAGGAAGTGGCTTAACTCACCTCTGGATTCAAATAGATTAAGTAAGCAGTCAGAATGGCATAATTATCAGTGCTGCGAGGGATTCACCAGATAGCTCTTCACCCAGGAGACTTCCCATTCAATTGCACAGTAAAGACTGGAGTTGCATGGATTCACAGGCACGGCATTTATTTGAGGAGATGAAAACAGGGCGAATTTCCTTTTTATTTCCCTTCCCCAGCCCAGACCGATACACTGATGCTGCTTTCTGTACATAAATTATTATGATCTTAGGAGAAAGATGTCATGATTTTAGTGTGTGTGCATGTGAAAATTATGATTGTAGAGTTATTTTGATTTTGAAATCCAGTGGAAAATGCATGATTTGTGGAGTTATTTTGATTTTGTGCCACATCATTGCCGGCTCCTCTTTTATCTTGTCAACAAAGCAAGATTCCTGAGAGAACTACTTATACTCTATTATAAAATGTGGAGGAGCTAAGATAATTGTCATTTGATGTTGATTTCCCCTTCCTATTTTTCTGCTCCTTGGGGGGTCATGTGAATGTCAGTGCCTACAGAGAGCACAGGAAAAGTGGGAATAAGAACCAGTCGTACTACAATAAGCTTACTTCTTGCTTATACCAGACAAAATGTACTTCAATTGCATGTGCCAGATTTTTATGCAGCATCACCTGGAAACACTCTAATGGTTTAAATCATTAATTTTCTTTTCCAAAGATAACCTGCCTTGCAAACTAGGAATAAGAAAGTTGTGTAACATCAGTTTAGACTTGTGCAGGTGATTTGCAGCATTTCAGCTTGACAAAATTATTTCTTTGTGCTTCACAGTACAATTCTCTACCAGAAGCTCTGTAATAGAAAAAAGGATAGGTGGGTGGATGGATGGATGGATGGATGGATGGATACCAGTATAAGAGCTCACTCTTTAAATTATTGATGTTATTTTGGAATTTTAGCTTGATATGCACATTAACATAATCAAGTTGCTAGAATCTGCAAGGCACCAAGTACTCAGTCTTGGAGTAAATCAGCTTCTAAGTGTGAACTTACCTTTAAGCAAATGAGTCTGTTTCTTAGAGCCCATTTTAATTCTCTGTGGGATCAGGGTCTGACAGCTCTATGCTTTGAGTGAAAGAGCCCCTTTAGACCAGCTTTAGTATAATTTTCTTGGTCTCTTGAGTTCAATGAAGCACATTGTTCACTAGAACTGGCTTGGAAAGTACAGTGCTAGCCTGAAATTTCACTGTAAGTGTTGCCTTTTTTTCTTGCCTGTTTTTATCCCAAGCAAGCCATGGCATAGCTATTTGCGTTAGTGATAAGATGCTACACCTGTTATTCCAGAGATGGGATTTCAGTTTGTGTAGGTGAATTTAAACGGGAGTGTGGGTGTGGATAGTCTCAGCAGCATGGACTTAATCAGCCTTCCCAAGGTCCATCTATCATTAGACCCTCACCTCACCTCGTTTGCAATGTCCAGCACCCACTCTTCTCTCTGTGTGCCCTGGTTGTGTCCCAGAGCTTGCTCCCAGCACATGGAGGAGCTTCATGGGTGCTTCTGGATGGCAGTGCCATGGGGAGACAGCTATGGATAGAGCTGTCCTTCCATGAATGTCCACAAAGCTGGTCACAGGGTCCTCTCATTTATGTCTTCCCAAAAAGGCGCAGGCCCTGCTTGGAGGTTGATGGCCTTGACCATGTAGAGCCTTGGGCACCATTTGCCTTGCCGAAGCTTTATTGTTAGTGGTGAGAATTGAGAATGAAACCTTCAATGACACAAAACCAAACTGGGTGGCACAGCAAGCAGTTGGAATATGGAGGTTACAGATATTACAGTTTGTTAATTGATTTAATGCAGAAATAATTTAAGATGTGTGTTTGGGGTTTCTCTGGATGAGATTTTATAGAATATCCTGCTTGGGGTAAGAAAACTACTGAGTGTTTTCTCCAGGTAACTGGGCTAGTGACTGAGTCAGTCACATGTGCTAGAGAAGGTGCTGGATGGAAAAGGAAGGGGAAGACAATGTCATCAAAATGACAGCATGGCAATCACCTCACCAACAAAAGCAGGGTATTAAGAAGATCACAGGGTATTAAGAAGATCAGCCACAGTTTTTCACACCAAGATATGTTTAATGTAATATACAATCCTGAAATTCATTACTGAAGTACTGAAATATCACCGATAAGGTCTTCTATAACAGATGTGTTAATGTCTTTTAACTGTATACTGTATTTATCTGGGCTTCTTTTATACAGAATATTTTTAAAGACACATTTAAATTGTTAATAAGCTGCAGAATTGTTACACTCAGCAATTATTTCAACCTGTAAATATGTTATTTGGAAAACATGCAAATCGGTTTTGTTCATTTGCTTATTTTATCTATGTTTTCTGCCAAAGAAATTTTAAAATTGTCAAGGAATTTTTTTCCATTTAAGCTACAATTTGTTAAAGTAATGAACTGATACTTGCCATGATACCACGTTAACAGCGTATTTTGTCTTGTAGGCATTGTGTCCAAGTCCTATGAGTGCCGGCTGAAGGGGCAAGGAGCAACTTTTGTGGAAACCACGAGCCCTTTTACCGCGGCAGCACTGGGAGAGGTTTCTCCAGTGAAGGAGAAGACCTTTCGGGGCAGCAGGAGACAGCCACAGTCGGCCGAAGAAGTTCAGCAGTTCATTATTATTCAAGGCTATGACGGCGACTTTGCCATCGACGCCTCCGTGGAAGAGACAGCAGCAGCCACCCTGCAGACGCTGGCAATGGCAGGGCAGATGGCCAGGGTGGTCCACATCACAGAAGATGGGCAAGTCATAGCCACAAACCAGAATGGCTCCCACGTGAGTAGTGTGGTTCCGGAGCAGATCCTGACGGAGCAGCTAGCAGATGGCGCCACACAGGTGGTGGTAGTTGAAGGAGCGGGAGCTGACATGGAGGAGGCTGTTCAAATAGACACAGTTCCTGACTCCAGTAGCACGGTACTGCAGCAGATAATACGGCAAGAAGTTTTAGATGCTTCTGAGGCTGCAGTCCATCCTCCAGAGTCCTCCTCAGCATTAGATGCCCTGCTTTGTGCTGTGACAGAGCTGGATGAAACAGAAAACAAATCTGGACTCCTTGACAGATGCAGGTCTGGTCACAAAGACTTCTTGCAAATGCCGAACCCAGAGGTGCCCAGCATTCCCAGTGATGCAGAGGGACAAGAAATACAAATGTTCCATGAAGTTCAGGAGACTCAGGAAGATACCAAACCTATGGAAGTAGTGACACGGGTCATGCACCCATCAGCTCTAATTGCATCTCAGGAGAGAGCTCAGGCTGCCTTCAAGAATGTGGTGCAAGGAGTGTTGCAGTTTGCTGTGTGTGACACGGCTGCGGCCGACCAGCTCATGAAAGAAGGTGTCACCCAGGTCATTGTAAATGAGGAAGGAACTGTGCATATGGTAGCTGGAGAAGGCTCTCAGATAATTATGCAGGAAGCTGGTAGCCACACGCTCAGTGTCCAGAGCGAACACATGGATTTAGTGGAGTCGGATGGGGAAATATCACAGATTATTGTCAGTGAAGAATTAGTTCAAGCCATGGCTCAGGGTTCTGATGGTGACTTCTCTGAAGGTGCAACGCACTACATCGTCACAGAATTGCCACCAGACATGCAGGATGAGCCTGGTGTGTACTCACATGCTGTGATAGAGACAGCTGGGCCCCAAGACATTTTGCAGGCTGGTACTGCTATAAAAGCAGACACTGTAGCCCCTGATAGAGCAAGAGAACAATTAACAAGCATGGTCATTTATACAGAGGGTGGCTCACAGGTAATTCAAGGCCAGAGAGATTATAACAAAGTACAAGAAGCATGAAGAGCTTCACTCGTAGGCTGGGTGCAGAGCAGAGCTGGATATTACCAGAATCATGGAGGCACTGTATTCATGGAATGTTTTCTGTAAAGCCTTCTCAGTAGAACCTCCTCCTAGCCAGGTAACAAATCCGTACCCTGCTAACAGGAGTTCACTGAAGAGGATAATACAATTTCGTTACAATAGCTCTAAGAACTATTATATGGCATTATTATAAAACAAGAGTACTTGGGTACAAAACAGGATAAAAAGCCCCCCGCCCAAAGTAGGAATTGTTCTGTTCAGTGCTTTCTTTGTTGATTTTTTTTGTCTTAATGTTGTTTTTTCTCAGGGTAATTCCCTGCCTTCTGTCGTTTTTGTATAACATAATCACAAGAGTAAAATAATTGCACTTACATGTACATTTTGTGAACAGATAAATATGCAAAAAAATACAAACCCCACAATAGCAAGGTGAACAGGTAAGCTTACATACAGTATTGGGTGCCCTTCTTCATTTTAAACTAGAACAGGTGTCATTTTGCTTTCTAAAATCTTACTTTAAAACATGCTTAGCTAAAAATATGTCATCAAAACAAGGATTTTTTTGCATCTAAAATGAAAGTTTTCATAGTACTTTACTCTTTCATGGTAACACATAAGACTTCCCCTAAAGAAGAGCTCTAAAAAGCTACACTTCAGAAAATCCTTGATTATACATATTCGGGAAGAAGAACTTGATGCCTGTAACTTCCACTTAATTTTAGATGAGAGTCCTACGTAAGAAATGTGCATTTTTTGAAAAAAATATTGTCACTGTCAGTGTTTTGCTTTTCTTCTAAATAGTGCTTCATATAAATACCATTTTGCAGTTCATTTTGTGAGCTTCTTCTCAAATGTTAGGAGGATTTTTTAAGAAAATTCTGACATTGACATTAACAAGTAGGGGGGAAAAAAAGGTGACCTTGTATTTCTTGCTTAGTCCAGAATGTCAGTTATTTACTTGTGGATATACTGCAATTGTTCAATGCAAGTTCATGTTGAAAAGATTTGTTTCATGATAAAACTGCTTCTGTTTCTTTAGAAAAATTGTAAAATATAAACTGGCAAGGTTTGGGGATTTTTTTTTTTTGTCTTTCAAATAAAATGTTAGCATTTAAATGAAGCATCATGATTTTTAATATTAAACAATAAACAGAACTGGCATTCAGCAGGAGCAAACGAATGCTATCTGTTATGTCTGTGCATTTTCTCTTTCCTCTTTTCCTTTCTCTAGCTTGCTAGATAGATAAAGATAAAAGAATCTAATTTCTGAAGTGTGCCTCATGCATGCTTAATATAATTGTCTAAGTGTTTAGGGTATAAGCCATGCTGACTCTAGAGATAACTCGGTTTCCTATCATGTTTAATATCTTAAAATTATCAACTGTAAGAAAGTTGGGGTGGGGTAAAACAATAGTTCCTTCCTGAAGCAACTGTTTAAAAATGCATTTTCTGATAGGGCTGCTGAGAAAAGGTGCTTCATTCTGGGGCTGTAAGATCCTGCTGCCTCTTCATCTCTTATTATTATTATTATTTTTCAAATTTTCCAGGAGTTGAGGTTGTGTCTTTGTCAACCCCCCAAAAAAGTAAATTTCAAGTTAGACATCAAGATTCATAATTAGGCGAGTTTGACTTGCTCATCTTTCTTAAAAGTGACAGGCTGTTCACTTACTCTTAAATACTGTCTTCAGCAAACAGTGACAGGATCAACTCCCGTTTGTTATCAGGAAAAAGGTGACCTTTACAAAATGATGGCCCTCTGCAAGACTCTCACAGATGTTCAAAAAACTGAATGTTTTTCAGTGGAAATATTTCTTCTTGATCATTTCTCCTGTTAACTGTAGCCCTGTGGTCTTGCAGCTTGGATGCTAATTCTTCGCTGTGCTTAGTCCTGTATGGCTAACCTTTCTGCTGCAGTACAGGGTGTTGACACTGACATGCTGCAGTTTACCATTTGTGATTTATTTAGGATAAATATGTCTCAGGTGGCATTTAATCCTTCATAAAACCAGTGTAGCCTGCAGTGTCAAACCAGCAATCACATTGTATGCACAATGAAAAGAGCAGACCTTTGCATAAAAAAAAGCCCCAGTGGTAGATGTTCCTGTGCTTGGGAGCACTGGAAAGGATTCACTAACCTACCATGTGCTGTAATTACCTGGGAGCACAGGTTAACGATACTTTTCTCTGAGTGCAGCCTGATCAGGAGAGCTAATATTTTCCTAGGGCCTTTTTTTTCCTTCTTCTTCTTTTTAATGTGCACTTTAAAGTTAACTTATTAGTGCCCTACAAATGTAACATTAGAAATCAAGGGTGACATTCGTTCCTGTGCTGTCATCCTGCTTAAGGACTCCATGCACTGTCTCAACCCTGTGCTAAGATGCTCTCTGCCATACACTGAAAGTTGAGGCTGTGGCAGATCCCTTCCAGGGCCTAGGAAACATGTCTCTGGCATTTGTGTCCCCCCTGTGCCAGAGCTCCTGGCATTGTCCCATGTCATAATCTGGGAGGAGATGAGCTGGATTGTTCTATGGATCTTCCAAGCATTCCCATGCCTTCTGCCTTGGAGAGCAGGGAAGATTAGGCAGCAGAGGGAGGCACTTGGAGTAGAGCAGCACCTGAAAAGGCCCTGACCCTCTGAGAGCCATGCATGGTGCTGGTGAGGTGCCTGTGACATGTCCAGAAGCTGGCTCAGGAGCTGCGGGGGTCCTTTGCCACAGGCAGCATCCACTGTCAGAGCATCGCAGAACTTGTGTGGTGGATTTAGGAAGGTGCCCAGCCCAGGCAGCCGTTCACTACAAGTGGGTTTTGCTGTTTGGTTTGAATACCTTCAGTTGCCTGTCTCCAGGGGATTCAAGGGCTGTGCTGTAATGGAAGTGATTGTTGAGGGGGCAGTATTCCCATGTCAGTCAGTTGTCAGTCAGTCCCATGTTCTGATGTTCTGACTGCCAGAGCCATTGACTTAATTTTCTCTTTGTTATCCATTCTGAATAAGCCTTAATAAAGTTGGATTATACTGTGACAATGCCAAGCAGGTAAAAATGTAAGTATTTAAGAACCACTGAACTAGTATGCAGGGGGAAAATAAATAAATAATAAATAAATTTAAAACCAACCAAAACAAAAACAAAAATAAAACAAAACACCAAAAAACCCAAAAACAAAACCAAAACCAAACCAACCAAGCTAAAACAAACCCTACTAAAAGTCAACCAAAAATCCTAAGTGAAGACAGAGAAAGAAGAGGTATTTCCAGCAAGCAGTTTCACCTTCCATTTCTTAAGAGTCAGATACCCACCTCCTGAGGCAGTGTATCCTGGCCTCTGAATTTAGGCTCCATCTTTGGGGAAAAATGGGAGGTAAGAGATAGCTGGAAACTATATTTAGAGAAATATTTCCTATGACAAAAACAAAAGAAAAGAACCCAAAACCCAACACCACCTAAAGGGTCCACAGCAACATACCATTCTGCCTGACTCCCAGCTGCACTCTGCTGTGGAAGTGAGATGAGCCAGGGAGTTGATGTGCTGTGGTTATGCACATGTGGATGGTGCATAGTCCTGCAAGCACTGCTGTAATTTATAAATGCTGCTTTAATACCAGGAGTGTTAGCTCTAGATCCCAGAAGAAATACGTATGTGATTTTCGTGGACAGTGGATTCAGCTCATGTAAAAGCTTGTAGGAATCTCTGTGTTAAAAGTTCCTGTGCCTTGGGCTGGCCCTGAGCTGAACCTGTGCTTGAAATGCAGGTGAGTCCCCTTCAGAAAATCCTGGGGATTGAGAGATGGGGCTGGAGCTGCTGGCAGAGCAGCTGTACAAGGAGCTGGTGGTGTGGTAGGCAGAGGCCTCGTAAAGCAACCTCTGGGGCTTTTCTCCAACTTTCCCTGCTCAGTAGGCTTCCTGAGCACAAAAGCTGTAAACAGAATAAAGAGAGAAGGGTGAAGACTGAAATTTGAAACTAAGTTAGTTCAAGTGAGAGGATTAAGCAACAGAAGAAAAGGTCATTCATTTGGCAAAACAAAGAAGAGCTGTGAGTTTTCACTTATTTTACTGAACAATATTAGCCTATAATTTAAGATAGCATGTGGCTCACTCAAACAGGCTACCCCCATTCTATCTTGTTGAAGAATACAATTCGTTTTCTGCTCCTCTAGGGTGATATCATTTTATATGAAGAAAAAAGTTAGCTCAGATGGCAGTTATATGTTTCGGAAGCACCTTCTAATCAGGGATTGGTGATTCATTATTAGCTTCAGCAGGCGATCCATCTGACATGTAAGGGGAAAAAATTAGCAGCTGTCACTGCATGATGAGTTAATTTCCTGATAGGCCTGACACTGAAAAGCCATTTGGAGACATGGAGATGGCTGATGAGAAAACCTGGTGCTGGTTTATAATTGGAGAGAAAGAAAGGGCAGAGAGACAGAGGGAGATGGGGGAGGGACTGAGGCTGCTCTACAAGTGGGGATGGATGTTTGTGTATTTACTAAATCGACATCTCCACAATAACCTGCATCTCTGCACACACACCTGGGCGGGTAAGTGATAGGGACTGGGGCCTTTCATTTTCCTTCTGCCTCGTGTCATTATTTCCAGTCGTTTGTAATTAGTACTCCAGACGGTTTTGCGCTTACTCCAGCCCGGGTGTACAAGCACGCGATTGGGTTATCTCGCAGTGACATTGAAACCTGACATTTTAGAGGAAAAGGGAGAAAATGACGCTACTCCTTTAATGGTTCTCACTGCAATTTTCTTAATTGCAGCTTGAGATTTCAGTCAATCATATAAAAATAAACTTATCTGAAACAAATATTGCTAAAACTTCCAAGAGCACAATTGTGAATGATGAGTGTTCAAAGAAGCCTCTTGTAGAGCATGAGGAAATATGCTCTTCAAAAGATGTAAGCACATGGCTCTCTGTTTATCCTTTTTAAGAATGGTAAATAAAACTACAGGGAAAAGGCATTTGAGACCAAATGCAGTCCACTGTGGAATCTGCCTTGTATGTGTAATTGGGACAGCAATGCAGGGTCCTTCATATGTATTAAATAAAGATGATAGGAAGCCCTCAACCTGGGACTAATTCCTCCAGTGGCTGCTTTAAAGGGATTTTTTTTTTTTTTTTTTTGGCTATTTAAGTAAGGTATCTAATATGCCCAGAAAAGGAAGCCAGGCTTTTCTTTTAACTGGGGGGGGGGGGGGGGGGGAAACCCGAGAAAACCCACAATGAATACTTAAAGCTTTTATTTTTCAAAATGGCTGAGTATAATGAGATTTTCACCATCATCAGAAGACAATTTTTGACTGGGAAGAGGACAAACCAGTAGCTTTCACCAACTCCACTTGTACAAAACCAGTTTTTGCCTTTTTCTGTTAGGACGTTCTTAAATGATGGCAAAGGATTTGGGAGCAGTGATGGAGATGCAAAGATCCACCGTAGACAGGTAGATCCAGCACGTATCATGCAATTGAAATTGATGTGTGTGTATACACAAGCCAGGATTATGTCCTGCGATGTAACAGGACACCTGACCTTGTTTAAAGCACATGCTTGTCTTCTGGCAGCAACACATTTATCAAGGCTACTTTGAACGACCAGTTGTACTGCGTAGTCCTGCCCTGGAGGTCAGCGTTAACTGAGAGCCATCGGGTTCTGGGAATTTCTGATGAGTAAGAATAACAATCCCCTGGGCAGCAATAGATTAATTCTGGGGTGGCTTTTCTTACATGTTCCCCAAGCCTCTGATCACTCTTACTGCTTGGAATCCTCCTTTTGTACTACTTTGAATCCTCATTACTTACTGCAGCTTTTGCATGTCTTGATTCAGCTTCTCGGAGACCCGACCCACAGATTCCCATTGCCACTTTGTCATCTTTGGGAGCAAACCACCTGGTTATTCAGGGAGCAGAAGAACAGGTGATTAGTCAGTTGCCTCTGCTGGGATGCATCTCTGTATGTAAATAGCCATGAGCTTCAGGATCTGTGCAAGGCTCAGCAGATTTTGAAAGTAATCCAGCTCCTTGGGAGGTCTGGTTGGATAAGTGGAGTGTCACGAGGGTCCCCTGACATCTGGTCAGACAAAGGAGAAAAAAAGATTGAAGAAATGCAAGGGAAGGAGTCAGAACCTTTGATTCTTGGTCTGCTAGGAACTGAGCTTGTTAAGGAGCTTCTGAGAGCAGAAATAGAACTGAATTTTCAGGAACACGTAACAAAGCCCCATACATCAGAGCTGAAAGACAAGGTGCAGATATAACAGATGTAATTGCAAAACCCAATGTGCCTTTCCAGCACATACTCAGAACCCAAATCCAACTCCCTTCCCCTCTCTGTTCTCTCCTTCTTCTCCACCAATGCCCAGGGTAGAGACAGGCAACTTGGTGACAAATTCCACTGACCCTGTGGTGCCATGCAGAACACAGCATCGGGTATGGAGATTTGGCCATAGCAAATGCTGTAGGTGCTCCAGGTCAGGAGTGGTCTTCTAACACCTCCTAATTCCCACGAGGGGAGACACCCACAGAGAAGACTTGACTCATCCAGATATGGAGGGTCACCAGGGGAAGGAAAGGACTAGTTTCTGTGGCAAATAAAGTCCTTGCTAGCAGATGTCTTACTCTGAGAGAGTTTCAGGACTTTCCCCCAAATCCTGCTAAGCTTCTTCTATCTGCCAATGTGTTCCTCTGTCGCCGGGGGTGTAGAACAGGTTTGTGTTTTCTGCTCAGCATATGGTGGTGATTGCTGGTGTTTGGTAGCTGTGAAATCCAGATGCCCAGCTCCAGGAGGATTTTTCCTGCTAGGGACATCTGGCCATCCTCTCGGCCTTACTCTTTCTTCTCTTCATTTTTGCTTGGAGTCTGTAAGCTTTACCTATGAATTTGCAGAGCAGATAATTCAGCTGATTTATTCTTGTGCTTTAATTCAAGGTTAAGATGGAAAAAGCTGGAGTTGTGTTTGTACCTGAGGACCCAGACAGGGACATGCATATCCCCAGACAACTGCCTGCTCCTGCCAGGGCAGCAGAGAGGTTGGTACTGCGGTGCCACACTGAACAGACGTAATGGCACTGTTGGCTGGCAGCAGCTTGGTGGGGATGGCAGGTGAAGGGAAACCTAGAAGGATGCATCCAAACACCAGGATGGCTGGTTGCTTTGGCTCAGAGCAGCTAGGCACCATGTGAGGCATTTCTGCTCAGACTCCTGCCTCAAATCCATATGCAAGCTATGATGATAAAATTCAGGGACAGATGGTACTGTAGATATTTAAAGCAAATGGAAGCAGAACTTTCCAGGAGCATTTCTGTTTGGTAGCTGGGATCCCCAAGAGAAATGCTGAGTGACCTGTGAGAGTCTCTAGACCCCCTGACTTCTTTCTATTTTCCAGGTAAAGGGCTGGTTCTAACAGGAACAGAGTAGCTGCATATCTGGTCATCCTGTGGGTGGACCATTCTGCTACAAAAAGTGTCTTGCTGGCCTGTGATATGATCTGTGGGAGATCAATGATGTGGACAAAAGCCTGCTGCCAAGGAGCAGGAGCCAAGTCTTAGGGACCATGCCTGTTGGAGTCAGCAAGAGAAGATAATAAACCCTTTTGCTCTTGCAGTCTGTTGGCATCTAACTCCAAGATTCAATAGACAAAGCACAAATGTGACAGAAACTCTTACCAGTCTGCTCTTCTGCCCTGGGTGCTGGGTTTGTCCTCTTGTCCCCATTTGCTGGGCCTTCCTACTAGAGACCTAAAATGGCCCTTTTCCAGTAGTGAGTTCTCAAAGCCCCTGCAGAGAATCAAGGATCCATTTCTTCTCCTCTGTTCTTGTAAGGTGGGTTAATAACTCAGCTCCTGCTGCCTCACTCGACACTCAGCAGCAGGAGTCAGGCCCCTCTCCCAGCAGCCCAGCCATGGTTCATCTATAGCATGGGAGTGACTGCACTCCAGCAGTGCAGGGGATGAGCTCTGCCGTGCCACAGATGGGTGCAGGGGCTCACTCAAGAGCTTTACAGCTTTTCAGTCATGTGTCTGTGTGGTTTACTGGGTGGCCCCATGCCTGGTTTATTGAGTGCTGTTGAAAGCCTGCTCCAGAGGCAGGATGAGTCATTTTCTATGGTCATTTCTTCTGGTACTTGCCACTCTGGTGTCTGAGTGCTTCCCAAGCCATCACGGCTTTGTCCTCCTTTAGCCCCACTAAGGTATGAGGAAATGTTTCTCTTCTTTCACAGATGGAGAGCTAAGGAGTACAGAGAAAGGTCTCCAACCATTTGTGGGGCCTCATTTGAATTAACACAGACATTAACTTTCTAAGGCTTAGGTAAATATGGAGACATTTCCTGGTGTGTTACTATCATAACACCTTTCTAGTGGAAGGAGTCCTTCTAGTGGAAGGTGTATCTGCCTGTGCCGGGGGCTTGGAAATAGTTGATGTTTAAAATCCCTTTCAACCTAAATATGATTCTCTGATTCCAATGGCCTTTGGTGTCTCTTGCTGTGAGCATGCTCAGTGTTCCCACAAACCAGACACCAGGAGCTGATGTGGGCACTGGGTAGAAGCAGCATTTCTTTGTTTTCACTGCTGTGCCACATCTCTTCTTGTTGGCCCCTGACTGCTCTTGTTTGGAGCTTTGGGGGTTCCTGCTGCAGATAGCTAATAGCAAATTTCCATTTCTGCAGATGGAGCCTGGAGCTTATATGGCTGTTATACGTACAGGCAACAATACTGCATGGGGTTTTCTCTACTGTAGGAGCTGGCACAAAGGGAAGAGCCAGGCTTTGAGTGCTCCTGCAAGGAGATCCTTAACTCACCTTCCAGCCATAGCTGCTCACCTAACACACTCACCCAGCCATGCAGTAGAGAGCTGCCCCATCGGGCAAGTGGCAGCTCACAGGGCCTGTTTTGCCTGCACTCCCAAGGAGATGAGCACAGCTCCCTGCAGGAATAGCTGGTGATGAGGAGTCATCTGCTTGCACAGCACTCTGGGTGTTAATTCAACATGAAACCCCCAGTTCTGCTGTGCCAGACAAGGCATGTGTGGGAGATCTGGTTTCTTCATCCAAGCAGCTTTCTAAGAAAGCCCCTTTGATAATCAGTCTGAAAGATTGCTGAAGTGAAAATTAAACCACTCTAAATGCTGTTATGGAAACATACCCATCACAAGCAAGAGCTGGATTTCTGCAGTTGCCACACAGTAAATAGATGAGGCTCAGCTCTGATGTCAGACCAGCTTTACCTTGTGCATGTCCTTCGACGTCTGGTTTTCCAGTTATGAACGGCAGTAATTGTGATCAATCAGGCTTTATGCTTGCTACCCACAGGCTGTTTATTAATGAATCTGCATCCCATCTTCATTTTTTTCACAATCTCATCAAATCTGTTCCAGATCCTGTTTACATCAAATTTTGTCTGCAGCACACTTCTATAATATCATCCAATTTGGAACTCCTGATTCTGCACCAGTTCCTCAGACCAGGTCCTCAGTATACCAAAGAACAACACGTTCCTGAAATAAAAGGAAAATGAAAACATGACAGCTTGCAAAAAAGTGCAAAGAAAAGCCATTGATTTCTAACTGATACCATCGTTCCAGGGTATAGACAGACAATTTTTTCAAAATCCTTTCTCTGTGTCTGTGTCTGTATGTGTGTGTATGTTTAACAGCTAGAATTGCCTTCCTGTGGATGCTTTAAAAAACATCAGGTACTTTTCTCCTTAGCAGTGTACGTTTTCTGTTTGGGCACATGGGTTTTATGAATATTTGGCTTGACTTGCTAAAGACATCAATTTGACATGTTGCAATGTGTTATAAATGCCTCAGATCAGATGCAGAACAGGGAGAAAAAAGCTTTAGAATAAAAGTTTATTAAAAACACATACATAGAGTCTATTCTAAACAGAAAAAAAAAAAACCAAAAAACAAAACAAGAAAAAACCAACGAATGTTCCCCTGTTGCATCAATGCCAGAACATTATGTTTGCAAATAAGAATTTAGCACTACAAAGACAATGCCCTAGATTAACTAAGATCCCATTTCACAAAACCCTATGGCAATAGTCTGCAACATCAGTCACAGGAGAAGATATAACACAGATGCATTTGTGCCCTCATGCAGCTGAACTGAAACAAAACAAAGAGTGAATTAGGCTGAATATCTTACTGTGTGCAACGTATTGTACAACAAGGCACCTTTGGGAATGTGTCACAGGGTTTGGTAAATTGAAAACAAAATAAACAGATCTATGGGAATAAATAACATCATATTAGATGTCTGCTGCATGTAGACTATATTAGCTTCCAGTCACAATCCGGCTTCAGTTTTCCCACTAGTTTTCAATGCCTGTGAAAAGCAGATGATCTGAAACCTCTGCAAAGAGAGGGGGGTAGGGGCAGAGGGAGGAACACTGTGCTGGTTCTCCTGCACATGCACACCCATGCACACACACACCTCCTGCCCTTCTCTCACTTTAACACAATTTCAGCCAGATGAGGAGAGGCCGTGTGTCCCTTGCTGCTTTGGACACACGAGTCAGTTTTGCCATTTCTGGACCAGGGCATGGAGCGAAAGCATTTTCCCCCACACTCTGGTCTCCCCTCACTGCTCAGCTAAGGTGAGAGCACTGGCAACCCAGTTCACCTTCAGCCCAAAGAGCTCCGTTACCGTGGCCGACATCACTCCATGAGGTCCTGAGACCCCTGCCAAAAGGGGTTTGATGTGTCCAGGAGGAGGAACAAGAGATTCACAGGGCACCTGACCCTGATGTAGCCATGACACACATGACTTCAGGGGCAGTTGTGGAGACCCAAGAGAGGCAGGTGCTTTGCTGAGTCCCATCTCTAATTACAGCCAAATTTAGTTAATGTATTAAAAGCACTTTTTTTAGTGCTCAGCCATATGGGGTCAAGGTCTGCTTCCAAGTACGTGGGTAAAACCCCACTGATTTCAGGGAGATTGCTTTCATGAACTGAACTTAAAAGATCAGGCCATATTTATCCAGCAAAAGCTCCAGCTAATTCATTTTCTCTCATTTTCTCTCTCTCCTTCTGTTTTGCTTAGCTTATAGCTGAGTAAAAGGAGCACATATCTTGGAGATAGCTTTTTAAATATAAAATTCTCTTTATAACCCCAGAGCAATATGTCATTCTGCGATTACAAAAAAATGTACTCTTCCCAAAGAAAATCCTTCTGAAGCAAACATTGGCTTTATCCTGTCTGAGATCTAAGCACCAGCCTTTGAATTCATGTATATTAGAAATAGGCAAAGATCTGCAACAGAGCAAAACTGTGGCCTCCAAATTGTCATTATTCCAGTCAAAAGCCTATTTCTTCCCTTTAAGAAGCAGCAATGGGCCTTGAGATGAAATGCAAAAAATAACAAGGGACACAGAGAGAAAATGATATTTTTATAACTTTTTAGTCTGAACACTCTCAGGAGAAGAAGTAGTTTGATGAAGAAGTTGGGGAGAATTTTAACATTCAGGTAATTGATATTCTTGTCTCTGCCAACTAAACTCCTTCTGGCTTAGGGAAAGATCAGGTCTGCCTTCCCTCTCCACAGAGGTGAGCTCAGGTCCAGGGGGCTGCGGATGCCTCGCATGGCCCTGCTGGGCTCTGGCCAGCTGACATCCTTATCACTTTTATTTCTTTCCATCTCCACTTGTAAGAGGTTGTTTGAAGGATGCTGTTTTTCAGGTTTGCCCAGGGGTGTGCTTTCTATAGGCGTTAAGGCAGCTGGTTTTTGTTATCTAACTTTGGAAATGTATTTCTCACAAGGAGGAACATAACAGAGGGTCTCTTTCTGGCCAGCCTTGGAGATATTTGCGCTCTTGTTCATATAAATCTGAAGTTCCCTCCACTCAGAAACTGAAGGGCCTGTATCTGACCTTATCTGCAGATCAATACATTCCCCTTTGGATTCCTGAATACATTCAAGCATTTTTAATTTGATTTCTTTATTCACACAGACACAACAAGGGGAGAGAAGGATGGAGCTGACAGGTCTCATAATCAGCTCTCATCTTCTTTCGCCAATGTGTCAAAATTGCATTTCCATAATTCCTTTCATTATTATTTTACCTGTTCTCTCCCAAGGCTCATGCTGGTGTGGTGAACAAGAACCAGATTCAGGAATGAAGCTGGGACATGCACTATGGCCATGAGTGCTGCTGCTAAAGCCAAGGTACTTGTTCAGAGACTTGCAGACAGCTCAAGTGCTCTGTGGGGCTGGGTTTCATCACACTGAGCTTTCACCTTAGCCTTTAGACAATCACCAGAGATAGGTGGATAGCGGAGATGGAACGTTGGAATCCCTCAGTTGGGAGGAGAAGGAAAGCCTAGGTCTTCCAACTTCTGGTCTACATGCTGCCTGTTGCCAATTATAACTTTCCATGCTCCTGATCCTGCGTCCTGCACTTTCTCTGTGTTGTGACCACATTTATGGC
The DNA here is from genome assembly GCF_020740725.1 of Corvus hawaiiensis. Taxonomy (NCBI): domain Eukaryota; kingdom Metazoa; phylum Chordata; class Aves; order Passeriformes; family Corvidae; genus Corvus; species Corvus hawaiiensis. The sequence continues at coordinate 7,184,556 of NC_063242.1, read as the reverse complement.
AGCAGCCTGCTCCTGTGACTCATGGAATAGCACATGGCATTATGGTGTTACGCAGGACTTGGCCTGTGTGTTTCTGCTTAACCCCTAGATGGACCCTGGTTTGGATAGTGGGAAGGAGGTAGGAGCTCCTGCTTTGAGGATCAGAGGCCTGCCCCAGGGAGTGGGGAACTGCTCATCCATCTCTCCTCTTTCATTCTGAGCCCTCCCATCCAAAGGTTGCGAACTCATCCTGACGTGACTTGTTCAAGGCAGCACCAGGAGTGGGTGATGGCCCCATGGCCAGAAAAGCAGAAGGGAGACCGCAGGGAGTGGCTGCTGCAGACAATGCCCACTGCCAGGATGCAGGAGCTGCCTGCCTGGAACTGGCGGCTGGGAGGAGCTCTCCCACAGCCACCCCATGTCTCCCCAAACTCGAGTGCTTTGCTGCAGTTTTGGGGACAGAGCTATCACACTTGGCTTTTCTCCTTCCTGCAGCTAAGAAGGGTGTGAGGTCTGCAGCAAAACTCTGGGGCTGAGAGTGAAACAACCCCCAGTAAGGGGAGCTGGGGAGCTTGTATTTTAGCTTCCTGGAGACCGAAGTGTGTGAGGGCAGGAGGGAAGGTTGTGCCAGGGGAAACCTGTGTCCTGGGAGGGAATAATGCCTACCGTTTATGTGGACAGCACTGCTCTAGAGCACCATTACACACATCAGGCGTGGGCTTTTAATATTCCCTGCCTGGGTGAGTGTGAGCCGCTTCCTTAGTACGTCCATGAGAAGGAAGTGCAAATAAATCCCATGCATTTTTGCCTGCTTCATGACTGCGGATCAGCTGAAAGGGTGTCTGGGGACCATCTCTGCAAACTTCATCAGCAGTGCCCTCAGGGCTGTCCTGCTGGACAGTGTGACAGAGACGTGGTCCCTGGCAGAGTGCTGTGGTCTTGGCTCCTTGCCGAGGGTCCTGACGTACCATGAGATGTGTCACTCTGTGGAGCAGTGGCACACACAGTGGGTGACACAAGTCTCTCCACAGCCACTTTGCTCCTTTATACCAGTCTCGGTGAGGATGGTGTAATGTGAATGTACTCGTGATCTGGAAGACATGCTTAAAAAGCCTGACACCAGAAATTAAATTTCTCCTTCCTTGTCCCCAGGGACACTAACGCTGACTGTGAGCATAAAGGAAACCTGGCTGGCTGCATGCTGTCCCCTTCTAAAGATGAAAGCCCTAAAGCACTACCTGCAGGGAGTCAGGAGGTGATGGCTTCAGAAGCACTTATGAGACTTAGGAGCATATATTCTATTTATTTAAAGTGACCAATGTCACTTTAGAGCAAAAGTCCTAGTGAGTGTTTCCGAACTAACTGAGCTAAAGCCGTATCCAAAGTACCTAACTCAGACCAACAAGGTCCAATCACCCTGGCCATCAGTCACCCTACTTTTAAAGAGGTGATCAAAAAAGCACTTCCCTGCAGGAGGGACATTTTTGGGATGCTCTTTGCACTTGATTTCATACAAACATTTGCATATGGGTAGGAGAGTCTGCTCTGAAATTTCAATACTATAGTGCCAAAGAATTTATTCTTCCCCAAACCACGTGAAAGGTAAATATTCATAAAACTTCTGTGTGCAAAGGCAGCAGAGAGAATTCAAATGTGTCTGGGTAGAATGTCTTTTATTTTCCTCAGGTACAAATAAAGCACCCCCCATCCTCTAGCTCCCTCTAACTCTCCTTTTAAATCTCTTTTTAATGTCTCACTTTTTACTGCTAATAATTTCTCCCCTTTGCTAATGATGCTAACCTTAGAGCCTGCTGCAAACTGACTTTTTTCATGTCAACCTCTCTCTATTGCCCACTTTTGTTAAGCCACAAAGCAGGTTTCAGTCTATTCAACATCAGCTATTTCTCCAACTTGAATATTACCATTGCCTATTTCAAAGGCATCTCCAAGCCCGCAGTATTTCTGCACAGATACCTCTATTATTATCTGTCATCAGGATACGCTGGGCTCCTCTTCTGCCTCTCTCCCCCCTTACTTCCTTCCTGTGTATGTGGCAAAGTCTCTCTCTGCTCTAATAGCTCTCCTGAGAGCAGGGTGAAGCAGGTCTTTACAGAGGCCTGTTAATTTTAAAGGACAAGCTTTATATATTAACACCCCTGTGGCAGTGTGCTTCCCGTGCAGCGGGCTCTATCCCCACCATTTACCCAGAATTAAAGCGCACAAGGACCAAGCCCACTCCCCAGTGGGAGCCGCTGGATAATGCCAGCCCTGATTCCCACCTCCCTCCAGCTGCAGCAAGCATCCCCAGGTGTCCCTAAGCAGGCCAAAGCCACGGGAGCGGGGGGCCTGGGGGACACAGTGACAGTCTGGCCTGTGTGGACCCAGAGGGTGTGGGCAGCATGGGGAGCTGAGGGAGGACATCTGCTTGTTTAACAGGGGCTGTGTTACAGACATCCTTCCCTTCCAAAATCAATTTTCTCTCAGGTGCTGGATTCTTTGAAGAATTATAACAGTTATAGTTATGAGTGTGCCAACATTTGGACTTTCTGGGTGACTGAGACCTTTTCAGTGGCTTGGAGTAACTGGGAGGAAGAGGTTTTTCTCTGCAGATAAAAGATTGTGAAATGGTAACTATTTAGCATAAATTACATCTTCTGGCTTGCTAATCACCTCTCTGTTCAAAAGACACAGGTTTTACCCCAGCACTCCTCCATCGGGATGCGGCATTGGCACAGGGCTCCTGCTCCACCATCAAGCTGAGCAAATCCCTCTGAGAGGCTGAACCCTGAAATTGAAATCAAACAGTTGAGACTTGCAATGGAGGACAACCTTTATCTCTTTCTCTTTGAGACATCTGTCCCCTACATCATTCCCTTCACCCCATGCCCTCCTTCCCAAAAGAGTGAGATAAAAATTAAGAAAGGAGGAACGAAAAGAAAAACTCTGGTTGGTGCAAATGGAGAATTTGCAGTTATTGCTAATGTTAGCATTCCCCCTTTTTTTTCCCCCCTATGTTTCCCTGGCATACAGGTAAAATAACAAAATAAATCCCACAAAAGGCTTTGTTCCAGGCTGCCTTTGGAACTTTGCTTAAGTGGCCTTAAGTAAGATAATAAGCAAGGAGTGTGAAAAGAAGAGACTTTGTCTTTTCACATTAGCAGCAGCCCTGTTCAAGTGGCAGTATCTATGAAAATGCTGTTCAGCCTTTAATGAGACTACAGTGTGTTAGTGTACCAGTCTAATTAATCCCATATTTTCACACAGCATAATTACTGAGCCGGGGCTGAATTATTTGGCTACTGGAGGTGGAGCAGTGCCTGCCTGCACTGTCCTCTGTCTCTGCTCCTCACAATTTATTATGCTATACAGCAAGACACCATTGAAACCTCCTAGTATAGGACTATCTGTCATCTCTACATTATCAGTAAAATACACCACCTTCCATACTGTGCTACAAGGGCTTTAGCAAATTGCTATTTTTATGGGATATGATAAAGGAAATGCTGCCTTATGTTCAAATTTTTAACTGTCTCATGTACGGAATATACAGTTGTGCTTTGTGCACTCCAGTTCAGTGAGGCCTCATTTGCGTTCCTACAGCCAGGGTGGGCGTCACCCTGCTATTTTGCTCCCATTTAGTTCCCTTTCTTTCTCTTCTCCCTTTTCTTCCTTTCTTCCTTTCTTCCTTTCTCTCTCTCTTTCTCTTTCTTTCTTTCTTTCTTTCTTTCTCTTTCTCTTTCTCTTTCTCTTTCTTTCTTTCTTTCTCTTTCTCTTTCTCTTTCTTTCTTTCTTTCTTTCTCTTTCTTTCTCTTTCTCTTTCTTTCTTTCTTTCTTTCTTTCTCTCTCCCTCTCTTTCTCTCTCTTCCTCTCTTCCTCTCCTCTTTCTTTCCCTTTCTTTCTTTCCCTCTTTCCCTCTTCCTTACTCCCTTCTTCCCTTCCTTCCTCCCTTCCTTTTTCTTTATTTTTTCTCTTTTTTTTCTATTTGTCTTTATTTTTTTATTCCCTTTCTTTTTTTTGCTTTATTTCTTCTTCTTCCTCTTCTTTTTCTGCTCCCTTCCTCTCTCTTTTTTTCTTTCTGCCTCTCCCTTTCCACTCCATTAGCAAGACCTACACTTTCAGAATCTCCATCTTTACTGTCATCAAGATTTTTCATCCCTCAAAGTCCTTTCTCTCCTACCCCTCCAAGTTTGTGTTATTCCTTGAAACATATTTTTTTGCACATTATTATTCACCTCTGATATATGATCTTGCCATTTTGGAACTGGTAGATTTCCCCACCCCCTTACTTCCCATAGGAGTTGAGAGAGATTTGTGGTTTAAACATTTACTCACTTGCTAGTGTTTTGGGACTGATTTAATAGTATCTTTTTAATGGAAGGCCAAACAGTACATTAACTATATGGAACTGTTTTAGAATTTTTCTTTTCAGCAGAAAAAAGAGGGTTGTACCCTGTAAATTTTAAAACCAGCCCTAACAGTACATAAGGCTATTTTGTTATTGTGTATGGTTTCCATACATGCATTGTGAGATATATGGATGTATATACCCAGGCAAAGTGAGATCTCAAAATAAAGAAAACCACATGCTTAATAGCACAAGCGGGAAAATTACTTCTCCAAGTTTTTAACCAAATAGAGGCCCTGAGACTTGAGTCCTCTTCTGGGCAATCTTAAATATAACATATTCAAGGAGCAGTAAAGTGAATTTCATTGCACCTTTGCTGATACAGAGCTTGAGTATTGGATCTGACACTCCAAAGCTCTTCCATATGTGCACATGGGAACCCAAATAGCTTGCACTGCCCCTGAGATTAGTGATACCATGCAGAGTCTTTTATCAATCATTTTGGGGCAGCTGAAAGTAGCCCAAGCTCAAGGGTTAAGCAAGGTTAAATGTTAAAAAAATTCAGCCTGTAGCCTTCACAGGTCCTGCCAGGCCATGGGACAGCACAGCTTCTGCAGGGGTTGGTCTTTGGAGGCTGATTTCTTTGAATCTTCACTGCTGTGTGGACTATCCTGATAGATGTTTCTTGGGGACTCAAGGTGCTCTTAACAGGGCTGTGAAGGGAAAATTAGAAGTGAATAAACAAAGAATAGCTCTGTGAGAGCAGTGGGGCACTGCTAAAGCCTGGCCTGCCTGCACTGCCTTTTTGGCACCTGGAGAGTTGCCTGTACTGAGGACAAGGGCTACAGGAGCATCCATGTATCCATGTGGAGCCTGGCTGGGTGTTGTGTGGAGGTACAGACCACTGCAGCCACAGCTCACTCTCAAGCCACTTGATTCAGAAATGAGGACCTTGTACTTCAGGAGACCTTTGTCTGGCTCTGGTGCTAGAAATTTGGAGGGGGGTTATGAGGTTAAACCTGAGAGGCCTTGTGGATGTCTCATTTTCCAAAAATGAAACAGTCAAATAACTTGAAGGTGTCTCAGACTGTCCTCTTCCATATGCCACCCAAAATTACCACCTAATTTTTAAAATAATTTCTGCACATGGTCTGTAACTTATCAGTTCTTCTGTGTAAGCATACCATGAAGTTTTTTCCTTGTCCTCGCACCCCTGGCTTTTGCAGTAAGTCTACTTCCCTATCACTCTTCATTATCTGTCAAAATGTCCTGTCCTGTGAGCTGTCTCTTCTCGAGAATATTCAGAGAATATTCAGCTCTCCACTTTCCTTCTCCCTCCATCTTTTTCTCTCTGCTGCTTAGGTGCTTTAGGCTGAGCTTTAAACCCTCATCCATCACCCACCATTCCCAAGTCTTCTTTTGCCTTTTTTGAGCCCACACATTAAGATTGGTCTGCTACATTCTTTTTTGTGGCTTCTTAATGAAGCAAGTCCCAGTTTGTTGTCTGTCAGTGGACTCCTTTAAAACATGAGCACATACCTGGTTTTGGTCACAGAGGTACTTGGTTATGTCCCCCAGCTCACAGGAAAGGCTTTTCAGGATGTGACATTTCAAAATCATGAGGTGGCACCTCAGGGTTAGTGCTGATTGCTAAAGCCAGCCACGCTGGGTCATTAAACTGCTCTGCTGGGGTTGGGTTTGGGCTGGGAGCTGAGTCAGGAAGGGCAAACACATTTTTCTGCAGTTCCTCCAAGTCTAGTGCCAGGCATGCAGGATGAGCCTTTTCCAGGTGACTGTTTCTGGTGGACTCCCCACTGCTGTCAGCCCTGTGTGCTCACAAAGAGCAGTCCTGCTCAAAGTGGGTCACCTTGCTACTTTACTTTTTTTGTCCTTCTGCAATGTTCTCTTCTTGTCTTTGTACTCTTGAGGCTGATTGGGAAGCACGGGGAAACAGCACAGACACTGGCATTTACAGCCATGGAACTCACACAAAACCAAGCAGCAGATGCAGTTGCATAAACTGGAGATGCAAAAATCATTCCACCAATGCTTGAGCCTTCCTCCACCCAGTTGGGGTGCCCTGATTAGCTGCTGGTAGCAGTGCTGCCTTGGTGACAGGACAGCTGCTGGTGCCTACAACAAGGCTGCCAGCAAAGATCCATGTTGTGGTGGCATATTTGTGATGAGGACTCCTAAGAGCAGCTCCTGGGCATCAACTGGTAATCAGCAGAACAGTCATAGCCCATTCCTGCACCTTGTACATGATCTTTCAACTTAAGGCTGAGGTGCATGGGAGAAAAGGATTCAGCTCTTATTTTGGACATCTCTGTGCTTCTTATGGCCTAACAGGACAATTCCAGCACTCCTTGGCTGTGATTTTGACCCCTTAAATGAGTACCCACATAGCAAAGCAGATGCCAACCTCAAACACAACTGTTTCATAAATGTATTTCAAAAAATAGGTTTCCATTGGTGGTTTTGTGTGCCATGTTGGCCTTCTGTGCTCGAGCACCTCTGCAAGTTACGCAGTGTTCAAGAACTTTGAAAGAAACAGCTGGGATTTAATATTAGGTGCATCAACTTCCTATGACATGTTCAACCTTTAAAAAAATGAATGATTTCTTTAAAAGGTTGGATGTTTCATGCTAGCATCAGAACAAGCAACTTGGGGTGGGGAAAAAAAATCAAAAAGCACCACAAATAGAGAAATGAGGAAAAAACACCCAGGTGTGTGCTAAAACGGTGTGGAGAAAATTAATTACTGTAAGGATTGGTATAAATAAGACATTGCATGACCCCTTCTGCCAGTGGGGGATCTCTGGAGGTGACAGACAAGTAAGGGCCTTAATGAATAGCCTTTTCCTAAATTCTTTGCTGTGGGCTCAGCATAAACCTTTACATAAAGTGGGAGCCTGTGAACAGCAGGAATTATTTATATTAAATGTCCTTCTCAGCAAAACATGGCAAAATTCCTATTCCCAACTGGAAGAAAATCATATTACATGGCTGTAATACCATTAAGCAGGATACAGAGACTGGCAGTGGGGAATAGGGGTGGGAGGGAGGCCCACCAGCAGGAGGAAGGGGGTTTTTGCCTGCTAGTGGATGGGGTACTGCTGAATGCCTCCCCAAGATGGGAGTCATGTTGACTGTCATGAGGCAGACTGGAGCAAGGGGGAGAGGCAAAGGGGGTGGAGTCTCCACCTGAGACCAGAGATAGGCTTTGCCCAGTGGAAAAAAACATTGAACTTCATAGGGGTGAAGCCAGCACTTCAGAGGCTATAACCTTTTAATGGAGGATGGGATTACTGGTAAAAGGACCAGATTAAATCCTACGGTCATTGCCAAAAGATTAAACCACCAGATCAGGCCACGGCCTGACGTGGGTGACCAGGGACTGCTGGGGGCAGGAGAAGAGCCTTCCTAACGTGGGGAAACATGGAGTAGGAATGAACAAGTACTGCTCTCTCCACAGTTACTTGCACTAGCCAGGCTGCAGAGCAGGGTTGCAGGTGACCAAGGACTCTCAGATGGGTCCAGAAAAATAATGTGAGCAAGATGTGTTGGTAGAAAGCATCTGGAGGTGTAAAGACAATGCTGTTGGTCTTAGAAAAATCCCAGAGGCAGCAAGACCCCAGGAGGGAATGTCCCAGTTCTGAGGAGCAGTTTGGGTTTTATTTCTTGTTGAATTAGACCTTGCTGCTGCAGGGTTGGGATGTGCACCTGTGTACTTGTGTTTGTGTGTGTGTAATTTTTGTGTGTGTGTGTGTGTGTTTATGAATTAACTGGGTGGTTGCTTGGGAATAAAACCAGTGCTAATGTCAACAAAATGGTTTTCAAAATCCCAGTAGCACAGTTTTGGTGGACTATTAAATCCCATGGCTCCTCTTCTCTCCCTGAAGAGGCTCGGTAGATGCCTCGGCTGGGAAGCACACAATTCCTTTGCATTGCTGGGAGGAGAGGTCGGTATTTCCTTGGTGCTCAGTTCTGAGAAAGACACGGAGGTGAGGGGAGATTTATAACCTGGCTGGAAGATCATCAATCAGTCAATCAAGTGAACAAGCCAAGGCCTGCTCTCATTTACCTGGGATGATGCAGAGCTCCACACTCCTCGTGGCGATGCTCACGCTGCCTTGGTGAGAGAGCACCCCTGTGCAAGGCCAGGCTCACGCTGGGGAGCCGACGGTGCCGACAGAGCAGGGATCCATGAAAGGTCGCTGTGCCTTGCCGAGAGATTGCCCCAGGGGTTCAGAGCTGCTGTCGATCAGCCTGGCTCCAGGCTGGCAGTGAGGTGACGCAGACAGCACACACCGTGAGCGCAGCCCATGCGGATCCTTCCCAACATACCCTCCTCCACTGGTGATGGAGCAGAATATACAGCGCAGTGGGTACATCGCTGCAGAGGTGTTTTGTTCAAAGCAGGCAAATTGACAGGCTTCCCTCATAAAACAGTAATGCAGCTTATACATGAAAAAAAGATCATAAAAATTCAGTTTTCTCCCAAGTAAGATAATTCTGACATTACTTAAAATACTTCAGACTTGTCAGTAAAATTTCAATGTCATTAAAATTAACTGGCATATTTTAAGATTGACTTTCTTGCTTGCTTTCAACTCCCAGTCAGCCTGACATGGGGAGGGCACTTGCTATTCTTATCTTTACACACTTGTATTTCTTGGCCTTTAACAGCTTCTTCTGTGGCGCACACTGCTCTGTCTGCCAGGGATAACGGGTGTCACTGGTTCCTGCTAATCCATTATGGCAAGCTGCCTAATTACCAGTGGTCTAGCAGTAAATAAAATGTGGGTTCACTTCTGGCCTGCTCCTTATCCCTCATCTGAGAAGTGGGCAAATGTTGTATCACCCCAATTATTGCTCCATTTACCTGCGTGTTCCCTTGACTATGGCACTGCTAATTACTTACTTTGTTAGGCAGAAGAAATATTAGGTATTTATTTCATTTGCTGTGATGATATGAAATACAACTCCTATTATTTGTCCCCTGGACTAGAAAATTCCCTTTTCTGCAATCCTTCTAGCCTGTACGCATAAATATAACCACATTTTACTCTAGCATAGCTTTGGTAGCTGAAAAGAGATCATATTTTGATCAGGAAAATGTTGTCATCTCTTTTCTCTAGTATGGGAAAGGCAAGTTGGAGAGGTTTGTGAAGTGGAACTGGATGTTGCACTGGATCAAATGTTTTATTACTGAAACCACATTCTGCAAGAAACCACTGTTCTTTGGCAAAAAAATGGTCCTTCTGGAGGTGCATGGCTTTTGGCGAGGAATCAGAAATTGGAAGCAGTCTCAGTCTGTGTGTGAATGGGACAAGATATGTTTTTCATTTGAGACATTTTCAGCTGTTGATCCTAGTCCCCTTGGCTGCTGCCATCTCTTCACTTGGACTCCAGAGTTGTGAGATCATCCTTAGGAAAAATGCTGATTAGTAGCTGGCAAAACATGTGAGTTTTTACTATATTAAATGGTAAACCAACAGAGACAATGAGTAAGTGCAACCCCTGAAACAAGAGAATCACCTCAGGTAAGGCAGCTGAGTGCTTCCAGACAACACCAGGCAGGCAGGGAGGAGGGACATGGTGCCTAATGAAAGCAAACCTAGAAAGAGGCCAAAACCTAGAAAGAAACCAAAGCCTGACTGGCACTCTGGTGTTCTCTCGACTCTGTGGACCATCTTATCACCTTACCCAACTTATAACAAACTCTCCATTTGTTGCCCAAACCAGTTATATTTCACCAGGATCTCCCTTTTTAGCAATGCACCCTTAAATAAATTTATTTTGGAAAGATATCCTGAAATGGGTGTCTGAGGTAAACCCCACACTGTGTGATCTAGTGGGGCTTTGTATGGAGAATTTTATGTGATGACTCTTGGTCTTCTTCATTTTTGTGGTCCTCTAGAAATTGTTGAGGGGTGGTGAAGACCTCTTTAGAGATTTTGTATGTCTAGGTGGCCACGGAACACTTAGGGTCTTCCTTTTCTTGATCACCTTCTTTGGTTTTGTTTTTTTCAGGTATCAATTTCCTCTGGTTTGGAGCCCAGTTAGTCCTGCATGCTAGGACTGTCCGCACTAAATGAGCAATGGCTAAAAAAAGAGGTAGTGGAGGAGAATGTGCAAGTTATTTTAAAATATCTGTATATTTATCCACATGCATATATAGTGTATATAATGCATGTTTTTCAGTGGAATGTCCTTCAGTTTTGTTATTTATGTCATTCAGCACATCATTGTGCCATTAGCCTTGGTTTCAGTTACTTTGCAGCATGTTTTGGGTTGCAAGGTGCCAATATCTGAATCAGAAATTTGGACCAGCACATTATTAGGATTTCATTTCTGGATTTCACTTCTGACAACACAAGAAATAATAAAGGGCTACAGCTGGCTTAAATGAATGTCATATGCAGCCTCCCTTCTTAAAATATTCAAAATGCTCATACCTCAAGGACATTTTTTAGATGTTCATTTTAGCCTTCTGCATCACCTTTAAACAAAGTGCTGGAGCAACACTGCTGCCTCATTTAGACTAGAGAATAATCAAAAATCCCTTGCATTTCCTGGCACTGAGAGGGAGGGTCTTTAGACATCCAGATTTTGAAATCTAAGAGACACTTGCCTTAGGACCATTAATTTCCAGGTGAAAGAAACATACTTTGAATACTGCTACCAAAGAAAGCAGGATTATTTTGAATGTTTTTAGTAGAAAAGCAAAGCTTCAATTTCTTCTCAAAGCCCTTTGAGGGTAGAGGGGGATTTGCAGCTGGACTGTTGAGTTGAATTTGCCTTCAAGGTCTTGCTGCTGAAGTCCCCTTCATCTTCTCCAGGGGGAAGGAGGAAGCTGTGGTGCAGCTCACTGTGCTGTGGCAGAGCAGGATAAGCAGAGGGGACTGAGGCAGAAAAGTATTGCACTGAGAGCAGTCCTGGATCTGGGAAAGCTGACAGGACACATCAGAGTGATCTGGAGAAACAAAAACAAAACAGCATCAGGAAAAGAGAGATCCTAAAAAGATGTCTTGAAATGAACCCAAAAAATTGAAATGAAAGAAAAGAAGGAGAAAGCAGAAGCTCCATCCTTCTCCGCTGTGTGAAATGCCCTGTCTGCAAACATGACTGACATCACTGGAGAAGAATGTAAACTTTGATTTAAAAAAAAAAAATACAGCTTGCCGCTGCTCCTCTTTGGCAGCACATCTCATTTCTTTGGAGTATTTTTATCTGATTACGTATGTATATGCACATATATAAATATTTTGTTAAAAGCAGAAGGAGGCTTCTCTCTTTCTTCCCTGCACTTGCAACAGCAGCTGTGCAACATCCAAAGGGATGAGAACTTCCACACATGCTGCTAGAGGAGGAGGAGAGCAAAACGAATTTTATAAAATAGTAGCAATAACAATACAAATAACAAATAAGCTGAGTAAGAAATGAAGGACTAATTAAAGTTGTGTCCTTTAAACCAATAGTAAATGACCCAGCAGTGGGGAAAGCAGGTTGGTAAATTAAAACTAATGTGGGAGGTGTGTGTGCCCCCCAACCTCCCCCCCATTACTCCACCCCAGCCACAAGGATCTACACTGGGGGCTTGGGTGTCTTCCCTCCTTCCCTTCAATCTACCTAGCCAGAGCCCTCTCCCTGCTTGACAGCTACCGCAAGCCCAAACTGACAGCTCTTCAAAATCCACTGAAGAAACCCAGCATTAATTAAGTCATTGCTGGACTGTAATTTCCTTGAGAAGTAAAAAATTCTCACACAAGAAAAGGTTACAGAGACCTTTTCTGTGTCAAAATTACCATGCTGCATGAATATTAATGCTCTTAATGAAGACAACCTTTGCTTCATCAGGAAGGTTCTGGAGCAGGTGCCAAGCCTGAAGTCTCACTCTGTGGATTTTCTATCCTATGAAAGTCAGCACAATGCAATTTTTCCATTAAAATCAACATTTCCCACATGATCGCGGATTTTTTTTTCTTCTTTACAGATAGGCAGAAAGAAGGGGGGAAAAAAATCCCTCTGCTTTGAAATCAAACATTTAAAGGTTTCATTCAACACATTAATCAGCACTGAGAGAGAGGAGAGGAGGAGGAGGAGGAGCAGGAGGAGGAGGAGAAGGAGGGGGTGGAGGGGGGAATCTGCCTTATTTATACAGATCTTGCACGCACTTCCATAGATCACAGCCGTGTCCATGTCGTGGGCTGCCCCGGGGTGCCGCCAGGCATGTCCTCTCCAGAAAGGCTCCGTGGGCTCACAGAGGGGTGCTGGGATGCAGGCTTTGAGGAGTGGCTGGGGTGGTCACCCTGCCTAGGACATGAGCCTCTGTCACAAGCCTTCGGGCACTCACACGCCAGGGACCGAGGAAGAGCATCAGGAGGTTTGGCTATCTGGGAGGGCATGGCCAAAGCAGGTATCACAAAAAAAAGGGGAACAGCAAAAGGGGCATTCCCCATGGAGGACAAGGAAGGGAGTTCAGATGCTCAGCCACAGGGACAGCAAGTATGTGCATTAGCATCAAACAGTGGAGGAAAAGGCTATTTCTTGGCTCTTTCTCAGGGAGGAGAGGGATTTTGATGGCACTGCACTGGAGAAATTGCACTGCCTTTGTGCAGCGCTCTTTTACCAGCATTTAGCCTCAAGCAAGAAAGGGAAAGAAATGATAAAGAAAAGTGTGGAGAAACAGAGGACAGAATAGAGGCTGCAGCTCTAGATGGGAAAGAAAAGCAGGTAAAAGCCCCTTCTTTCTCCCCCTTCAAAAGGAGAAAATGATATGAAAACTGTCCATTAATTATACCTTCTACTTCTACTTATTAGGCATTCATGATCTAATAATGGCTGTGGCTAACTTATAAAAAAAATCTGATTATTTTCTGTTGGGGCATGCAATGCCCCTGTATATATTAAAAAGGTAAGCAATGATATATATTTATGGGTACTGATATAATAGCTATTAGATTTATAATACAGAGAAGAAACATAATTTTATTAGAAAGAGCAATAGTTCACAATCCTATTATTGTTTATTGCTGACGTCAGTGCTGAACTATAATAAGAATCATGTAACAACTGGAAATAATAATAAAAATGCCGTTTAGATTTGCAAGAAAGTGCTTCCTTTAAAACAAACATAGGGATTTTAGACCCCTACCTGGCAGCAGCCATTTGGGTTGCTGAAGCCATAGAGATGCAGCTCAGCGTATTGCCCCCCTGGTTCAAAGGTGAGCGTCTTGACCTCAAATGTGTCATCAGCCTCACTTCAAACACCTGGGCAAGGCCTGGAGGGGCCGCCCAAGGTGTTCCCATGGGTGCCTTGTGCAGCATGGCCCTGTGGGACCATACCACCATGTCCTCCCTGAGGATGCAGGGACACCTGGGACAGTGGCATCCCCAGATTAGCCTCCCACTGTGAGCAACACACAGGCACCAAACTATCCTTCGGGCACCTGGGCAAATAATTTGAGTTTATGAAACCTCACATCCTAAATATCAGGGAAGTACTTGAACTACCACTCTGCACTTTTCATGGCTAGCCTTTGTTTCATATGAATATAAGCATATATGCTTAGACTCTAAATCTTTCATTATAGTTGCCCTAAAAATTTGTTTTCAGAATGTATCTGGAATTGTCAGCCTTGCTGGTTCTCTACTTCTATTACTTTCTTTTTTCTCTTCTTTCTAGCAGGTTTTTTTTCCCTTTAGAGTAGTGTTTGCTGACCTTCAGGCTCCAAAATTAACTCATTCTCCCGACATTTGTGAATTATTAATGAGGGTGTTTCAGAAAGTTCCTTAGCCACTTGCTTTAAAACTCCAGAGTGCAAATTAATAGAGCTGTTTTTGGGAAAGCTTAATTTTAGCAGGTGCTGCCTCAGATCTTCCTTTGTTGCAGAGATAAACGTTCTACTCCCACAGAAACGTCAGACGGGATAGATACACCCTCCAGCTTCATTGGAAATTCAGAACAAAAGTGTCTAGTCAACACTTCAGATCTTTCTTTGTTAAACTGTGCAATGCTGTGAGCTGTCTCTAGCAATGGTCCCACAACTGTTCGCAGTTTTATTGCTCTTTTTAGAATTTCCTTTTATTATCCGTCATTCCACTGGCCACTGATTCTTCATTGATTTCTTTTAACTCTCTCCTTGTGTGTGTGTGTATGTGTGTGTGTAAGGAGGAAGAGAACACATAATGATGTAAGAATATAGACTAGGGGGATGGAGGAGATAAAAATGGTGGTCTGGAGGTCTCTCAGTGGTAAAGCAAGAGGCTGAGGGGCTGTGTGGCTGGGGTGGCAACAGCCCTGCTGTGAAGGCAGTGGAGGGGGTGCCAGGCAAACATAGCAAGGAAGAACAATGCTTCTGAGCTCATTTTCCTGATCCCAGGTGAGATCCAAGTCAAAGACACTGTCAGGATGTCCTCTGTGGCCACACGATGAATGAAAAACTCTGGCCCTCCAGTAAACCTTGTGCCCTACGCCCTTCCTTCCTCTATCCAGGTGCTCACTAGCCCTCTTCTGCCCAAATAATTTTCTCCTGCTCAGGACCTGATGCTCCCTGGCCCTGCCAAATTTCCCCACCCAAATCCTCAATTTTTTACCTACCATCAGCCACCATTGTCCCTTTTCTTTTCATAGACAGCTGAAAACCTGGTCTGATCACAAATCTATGGAAAGAAATACTTTCCAGCTTCACTTCAAAATATGAATGGGCTCAGCCATAGGCAAGATAAGATGAAAGTAGGACAGGCAGTCAGCAAGTGCCACAACCTTAGAAATCTGAATCCACCAGCAGAAACCTGCACTAAAAGCTTCAGCTGCTGTGCCTCAACATGAAGGTGTTAGAAAGAAAGAAAGGTTTGTGAATGTTGGTGTAGCCAAAATCACATTGAAACAGAGCAGGAATAGAATTTTTAGTTCCTTGACTCCAATAAATTGTCCACATTAAAATAACACAGACGGCTGAAATAGATAATCTTACAAATTAGTGGATTTTCACATTTTCACAGAACTAGGTGATAATGTGTCCTGTAATGATACAAATATTCTTATGGGACATGATATCACACTTAAAACTCTAAATTTTTAAAGGTTTTTCAGTTACTTTATAGCAGCAGAGAGTCTTCAGAATGAACTAGATTTGCTATTCCATCTGAAGAACAAAGAGAAAAATTTATAGAAGATCAAACAAATAAAAATACATTGAGAAAGACAGTAAGTGATGTCAACGCACTAAGAAATTAAAAACTTTGCATTAGTGTCTGAGCTTTTTTGTTGGTACCCAGGTATTATAAATAATAAACTAAACCGAAATTGTACATATTATAAAGCTGCATTTTTCTGTAGGGGTTCTGGTGACATGTACAAACCACGCGAGCTTTACTCCCGTGGCTTATCCGTGTCACTAATCCCCCTCTATAAAAGTAAAGAAGGGAGGTGCGTCGGGGAGGCGTGAAACTTTCACGGAGCCAATTCCATCTTTTGCCTACATTTGTTTCTACATTACCTGACAAGCCTTGCCCATGTCTTTCCCAGAGTCTGCCTTGGGATGAATGAACTTCTGCAGCAGAGAAATTCATCTTGTGAAAAATGCTTGTTTTGAGTCATTGGAACTATTTGAGAAATATTTTGCTGAAAAATAGAGGGGAAACTCAACTCAAGTGGAAAACCTGAGGTGAAGTTTGTTTGTGACTGATAAAGAATGATAATCTCTATTTTGTCTGTGTCAATTTTTTTTCTTAAGACTGCTTGTAAACAGCTCAGTTCAGTCTTAAATACTGCTTGCTTTCTTTTTCCAAGTAATTCCATGTGGCAGAAAAAAACCCTACAGAGTTCATCATGAAGATCTAATTGTAATAAAATCCATATACTTTTAAATAAAACTTTCAAATTAGCCTGTGGCTGAGAAATTATTGCGAGATTATTTCTGTTAGATATATTTAAAGTAGACCTGAACACAAAGGAGTCTCAGCTTTCCCAGGTTTTTCTCGGGGAAGGCTGGGGTCTGCATCGGTTGCCATCACTGTCCCCTGGCCCAAGCACTTGCTGGCCTTGGGATGTTCAAACAGGGACTCTGAAATGCATCCCCCAGATCTATATGTTGTGTAAGAGGATGTCTCCTGAAGTTTGGACCTACAAAAAATGGAAGCTGAGGAGACTTACCATCTGCTGTGCACCTCGCAGAATGGTGTTTTAACTTTTCCTTTAAAACAGATGGGAGTTTTGTTCATGGGGAGTCTTTTGGGTTGCTGACCCCAGTGGTCCTGCCTCCCAAATGATGACAATCCTGCCAGGATCATTGCAGGAGACTCAGCCACTCTCTCCCACTACGCCCGATACCTTGCTCCCAGAGACCTGGAACCGTGAATCTCCCTCCTGGCTCTTGCTGGCCTCTTAGAAAATCCTGGGCTTAATCAGAAGGCTTGTTTATGGTACAGCTCCTTGTCTCACAAGTACTACAGATGCCACTTCGCTGCACCTAAACTGCTTACGAGACAGCACTCTTATCTAATAAGACATAGCACAGCCATACATATTTATTTATATTTGAACTCTTGCCCTCTGTACTATACTGCAGGTCATGCATCTGCTCCAACACCACCTTATTAATTTTCTACTACTCTTCTCCATGGTGGCAACAGTGTTTGAAAGCCTGAAAGGAATATTTTCCCTTTTTTTTCACTTTGATCTGTCTCTTTAACTCTTTAGCTGCTGAAAAGAGGGGAGTCTGGGCTTCCCGAGCACAGTATCGCAGAGCTCCTTGTTGGGAATCGGGACACAGCCAGGCTCTCCAGACAATGTCACTTCTCTACTTGTGTAATGCATTACTGTTCTGTTTTGTACCTTGCTAATTAGAAAGCAGGAAAGAAAAAAATATATTTATATATAAAAGAGCTCCCATCTGACAGACTCAAATTACAAAAGTATTCTGATATAAATAATTTAATCAGTGGGGGAAAAAAAGAAAGTCACAGTGCTAACTATCATTTCTAGACAGAGTATTAACAACCATTTCTTTCATTGGCTTCTGGTGTCTTATTTTGCGCACCCATCACCAATAAGAAGCTCTTGCATGATGCTTACCATAAAATATGACTTTCATCTCTTTGTCTTTGCATTCACTTGCTTCATTTACCTTCCTAATGTATAAAAAGTTTTTAATTTGCCTCCCTCCCTTCCTCTTCTGTCACTAGCACTCTTGAAAACTTCTGGAAGAAAAAAGTAAAGACTTTAATTCATATATGGGACCCCATTCTGCCAGCCAGATCTGCCAGTCTTTGAAATACGTTCCATGAACAAGGGGTTGTTTGAAGGCATGATCATAGCTTTATGGCGAGGTTGCAAGCCGGCAATAGGAAACCATTCCGACAAATGTGTTGATCTCCAAAACCACGCTTCCTATGATGTCCTGTGCAGATGGATGGGCACCAGGAGGCCGCAGGCTTTCTCAGGGCAGCTGTCCCCAGCAGCAGAGGGAAATGTGCTCAGGGCCTGAGCTCCTCCTGGGGCAGAAGTGCCTGCAGTGGGGTCTTGGTGCCCTCCTTTGCAGTGATCACCTTTGGTGCCCTGAGGCTGTGACTGCCCTCAAGGGCACATGTCCAGAGGTCAGGCTTGTTGTGTCCAGTTACCTGCTTCGGCCAGTGAGTGCAGCTAGGCTGTCACCCCAGTGCTTTGCCCAAAGTAGGCCCACATCCACGGCCTGTGGATGGCAGCTTGCAGTGCCAGGTCATTTTTCCTGCCACTCTCTAAAAGTCAGGCCCAGAGGTTTAATAAACCGCATCGTAAAGAGGCCTTGCAATGGCACAGCTTTCACAAAACAGCCATTGCTATTGCCATGAGGCTGAGTCAACCCAAAGGGTGGACACCACCTTTTCAAACTACGAGGAGACCTAGCCTCCACCAAAAAGACAAGCGGTATCCAAGGACATCGCACAAGACCCTCTTTGGGCACATGTGCTGCTGCAAGGCCAACAAAGCTCTGTTACACAAAAACAAGGGGCAAACGTCCGTAACAACCCATGGGCTGGTGGCAGACCATAGAGCAAGGCTTCTCATCTAAGGGCCTGAGACCATGAGTGAAAGACATTTTAAAAGACCAGGAATGGTAACCTGCACCAAAACCTGTGTTCACGTATCAATTGTTTGTGCCAAATCTGAAGGCTGCTCTGGGATGGGTAACCCTGGACCCCCTCCTTGAGTCAATGCCTGTGTCTGATAAGAGTAGAAATATATTGTTTTCTGGTCCTTGTGGTGGGTGACTACATTTCGATTGCCTGCTGAGAATACATATAATAAAAAGCAGAGAGTAAACTGCTTTCTTTTCACAGTTATGTCACTCCTCTCTCTCTCTCTCTCTATATATATATATATATATATAAATATATATATGTATAGCAGGTTTGGAATCCATATCCTGTTGTTGGATAAACAGCTAAAGCTATTGAGATTCTTCCTATACGCTGCAAGTGTGATAGGAGTGGGGGACAAAGTGTTACCTGGAAAAAAATAATACTAAGAAGAAATTAAATAAGGCAGGAGGCAGCTGTGTCACAGTGCTCTCTGGGTGCATGAGCACTGTGATGTGGCAGGGCTGCTCCCTCTGAAGCTGGAGCAATGCTTATGCCCACTAGCCCAGAAGCAGGGTACAGCCCAAGCAAGACCAATGGTTCAGACTTGCCAAGCCCCCTGGGACTGCTTTTTTTTGCCCAGCTCGACCCCCAGCACCATGAGGGAGGTGTGGAGCCCCAGCCTTCCCTGTAGCCCCTGCACCATCGTTTTCCTCATTAGATCTGGCCCATCAGGCCCACCCCTGCAGTGCCACTGGAAAGGTGATAGTCCCTAACAAGTGACATAGGCTCTGCATTCAATTGCTCTTGCAGGGGGAAAAAGGTCCAGGTGTTTTTTCCACAGCAGAGCTGCTGCTAATAACATCCTTCTGCTCCTCTGCTCTCCGCCTCCCTTCTTCACTACCAACAGATGCTGGAAGTATGAAATAAAGCTCATTTTTCTGACATAATACATTAAGATCTTGAAAGTTTATGCCACAGCATAGTAAAATGAAAACCTCTTGGCACAACAGAGGCAAAGTGCTGCCTGTTTGTGAGCAGGAAGGGAAGTTCCCACTTGCGTTTTCTTACATGATGTGCAACAGTGACTAGCAGCTCTCTGCAACCCTCACCCTTCCTGCTGCTCCTTCCCACTCCCCCCTCTTGCCCCATGGAGACAGAAGGTCCCGTGTTGAGAAGCAGACAAGGCTCAGGATTTAAGAGAGGTGATTTTTTTCCACTTTACCATGCTGCTGTGGTGATGTTGCCTTAACCTCAGCCAACATTGGGGGACTGTCTCCCCAGAGGCAGTGCAAGCCGCTCTCTAGATGAAAGAACACTTTGTGCTCCTTCAGCAAGGATGGGGAAAAGAAAAGGGTACCTTTTGATAGCTGTGCAGTGAGAATATCAGAAGCAAAGAGCTACAAGCCCTGGGATACCCAGGATGGGCTGGGAGAAGGCACCTTCCCTGGTGGGAATTGCTACTGGCAGCTTTTAACCACATAAGTGAGATCCGGTTGCCAAACCTGCCAGCAAAGGCAGCAAATGTTGCTTCTGGAAAAGAGAGACAACTGACACAAAATCCTGGAAAGGTCTCAGGCTGGTTGGTGTAGGAAAGCTCAGCCTCCATCCACACACAGTTATGTGCTTCTTCTTCATTTTTGTGTACAAACACGTGTAGTACCAGTTGCCTGTGTGGGATTTTTATTGTCTCTCTTGAAAAGTACAAGCTGAGAAGTCAGGACAATATTAAACATTGTTTATTAAATGAGGGAGGCTTTAACCTGCTCTAGAGATGCTAAATATTTGATATAGCAAAAGCTTGGACAAATATCAAAAACCACATTTTATTCTTTGAATTGCATTTTCCCAAGGAGAAAGTGGGGCCACCTGATGCTAACAGCTGGAAGGAGTGGATCCCAAGAACATAAGAAATGTGGGAGCAAGAGGGGTTTTTCCATTAAGAAAACTTTCAACACACATATATAGGTGCAGGGTGAGAAAACCCCCTTTGCCAGATGCCTGATTGGCTGGATAAGTGTTGAGATGGATACTCCCATGGAAAAAAAATGGGAAAACAAGTCCAAAGGTCCTGTCAAAATAGAGTATCCACAAGCAAAAAGAGATGAAGCCCCTGATTCATAAATACGGGGGAAAGGGTGTGACACGTGCTTGTGCTCTCACTGTGCCCATCCCAAAGTACTGCTTTGGAATATTTTGATCATCAGGGTACCAGTGGATTTTGGTCTGGCCCACTCAGGCTGCTCTTAAATTGGAACTTCTGCTGATTGAGTTAAACCAATGAACACTTATTCTGCTGAAGAATGATGTGCTTTGCTCCAGCCTGACACCGGTGCTAATTAATTTAGAGTAAACAGAAATAAAAATGGTACAAAGTACAGTAAAAGTATCCAGCTTGCCATGATTTAATGAAATCAGTTCACACAGATAAAACCAGTGCAACTTAGCACACAGATAAACACCGAGAGAAACTGATTAAATGTCCAAACAAAGGGATGAAAACATGAAATCAGTTGGACAGTAAAGAGGGTCAATTGTAAAACAGATCATATTGTCCCAGCAGCATTACTTTTTTTTCTTTCTTTTTTCACTAATTTTGTATTGTTTTGGCTTGGTTTTGGTGTGCTACTGCTCAGTGTTTCCACCTCAACCTCTCCACTCAATAGAAAACTCTGGAGTATTTCCTTGTCCTTTTTCCAGACATTATCACTCCTTTCTCTGCATCAGCTGGTACCACCTGCATAGAAGCAAGAAGATCTTAGAGGAGAATCAAATATCCCATTGGCAAACTGGTTTTCTTTGTTTATAACACTCTGCCAAGAACCTTCTTAAAGGGGGGGTGGCTTGTTGGTTTGTTTCTTTTTTAAATGCCTTTAAAGCCAAGAACCTCTAAGATGTCCACAGATTTTTTTTAGCATCTAACTTCTATCCAGCTTCTGCGAATGCAGCTGCCTGCTCTGAAGACATCCAGGCTTCCGTGGTGTGCCATGCAGACAGATGCTCAACCACCAATGCTCGCAAACAGAAAATGTGGGTTAGGAGATGGGGACGAGAGTGACCTAGAATGGTTGGAATCTGACACTCCCAGACACGTCAATATATGGACTGCAGCATCAGCAGGATGAGCACAAGCAAACGAGCAGAGATTGCTGCTGCTCTTTTCACCAGACTGGAGATCTCCACGGGGAAAAGGAAGAGGTGCCACCTTTAGTGCCACAGGGAGGAAGGCACAGTGACACTCTTGGCTTTCTTGGCACAGTCCTTGGGCTGCCAGCCCAAAAGTCCGCTCCTGTGTGGAAGATGGTGAATGTGGAGCCCAAAGTCAGGAGGGAGTCACATGCTGCCCTGAGCTTTCATCAGCTCAGGCATAGCAGCCTCCTCATCTGCAAGAGCAGGTCAGAGCTCTGTGAGGTGATGCAAGAGGGTGAAACCGTTCTCACTCTTGTTGCCCACACAGTGTTACCCCCTTACACCCTGGAAAGTTGCTTTGCCCTAAGCAGCTTCAGCTACTGGACGATTTTAACCTTTTAGTATCAAGCATGTCATCTTTGACCCTTTTGCCCTTTCTAGGCATCTTTTCAAGGTTTGGCAAATTGATCCCAAATGCTGCTTTTGAGGCACTTTAGGGAGAAGGAAAAAAAATTATGTATTTCAGTATACTTATACCAAAATTACCCCCGAGAGAATTAAAATATATATTGTGGTCTCTTCAGTTTTGTAGCTAAGACTTTAGATTCTTTTGACTACACCATTTATTTTATCCAGGTTCTTATCCTGCCCACCAGACCTAGCAGGGCTGGGTATCTTCTGGACCATTATGGGCCATTCCCAGCTTATTCTGTTCATGAACCTATTACATGGGCTACTCTTTTTCCATGTGAAGCTCTTTGGTGATGACAGTGGGAGTTTTGCCCACACAGAGTCCATAGAATTCACTGGCAATCAACAGAAGCACCTTTTTTTTTTTTTTTAATGTGGTATGGAAAAAACTCTTCTTATGAAAACAGATAACATCAGGTGCCTGAGGCCTTTGCCCTAGGTGTCTCAAAGGGAAAGGCACTTAAAAAATGTGCAAAGCAGCAGCCCAAACCTCCCACAGTGTGGAAAAGAAGACTAAATATTCTTAAGGAAATATTGGGTTTGTTCCAATTTCTCCAGAAGCACTTACCAAACCCACTTCCACATTTTCGGGCACTGTTTTTGGGAACTCAGCATTTAGGTACTTTCAGTGAAAACAGCACGGTCAGCTGGACCACCTCATGTGAACATTAATTTCTGTTCACTGGACGTGAATCTATTTTCTCTGTGAAAACACTGTAGCGTCTCCGCAGGAGCCGTGTGGAGTCACACCGCTCTAAAGCCAGAGGAGAGTCCAGCCTCTAAGATGCACTTCACTTTGCAAAGCATGTGCTATTAATTAGCCATGAGAAATGGCTGCTCATTTGCTTTTCAGCTGCATGAAGATTAAATGTTACCTAACTCAGCATCAGTCTCAGCTATCTCTCTTCAGATTTACTCAATGAAGCTGTCCACAAAGGACGGGGGAAATGGTGGATGAGTGTGGGCAGCAGAGACGACCAAAATAGAGTGAGCTGTGCCAAAGAGAGCTGAAATTTAAGGAGAAACCATCCATATGCCAGAGCAAGAAAATCCATCATCTTTCATCAGTTCTGAGCAGGTCGTCTTCAAAGAGAAGGATTCTTAGAAAGTAAAATGGATTATTATTTTGCACACACACAGGGACCATGGCATTCATGGGCAATCCACAGAAGAAGTTTTATTTTTTTTAATATGGTATGGAAAAGAGATCAGCAGCACAGCAGAGGCACCCAGACATGGGGGGGATTTAGATACCAGCAGACCAAAGGGATTCTGATTTCCCACTCTGCTGCTTGCATACCCTTCAGGCCAATGTGACTTTCTGTCATGGCCTCTTGTTTGTAGTCCTTACACACTGCTTCTCTGAAATGCTGAGGATGACACTGGAGCATCTTGGGAAATGCAAATAGAAGACATGATTTGCAATAGTTTGTAAAAGCATCATATCTTTGATGTGCTTCTTCTAAGAAAAAGGCAGAAATTTTTTCTTGGAGCCACCTTAAGTAATAAATTGATGCAAACAGCACAAATGAGTTCTTGTGTGGTTTGGAAGCCATAAAGACTCTCAACTACTAGACTGGTCCAATTCCTCCTGTTCTTTGCTTTTAGTCTAGTAAATTGAAAGGCCACCACAGATGTTAGGACCACAAATATTCGTGTTCTACTCAGAAATTGAACCTTTTTTATTTGATGATTTCTTCAAATCAACATGGCTTTTCACGAGGAAGAGGGAGACCATCAAGCTTCTGAGAAAAGTTATCAAGTTTTTTGAATAGGCCCCAATGAAACTGTACTGTTTTCCTAGTAAAATATCTCACCTTTTTTTCTGTGTTTTATTCGCATGTTACCAAACCTCTCTATCAGGCTGGTATTTCTTCAGGTAAAGCTATTTCTTGAACTATTCTCCCCTTTTAAATTTTATATATTTTCCCTATATTCCCACTGCCTCACTAGGCCCATGGGGTGCCCATCAGAGCTACTCCCTCCAGTTGCCTCACATGCAATGTACTGAATCATCAGACGACCAAAGGTCACATTAGCTCTTTATACATTCATGCACAGCTCTTCAGTTGCTTAACTGCACTGTCTGTAGCAGAACTTGCCTTTGAATGTAGAAGAGCAGAAAACACACAGCTATGGAGAAAAGAGACCCACAGGGACCAGTGCAGCATCTCTCAGAAGAAAAAAATATGTATATACATTGAATCTTAGGTAGAATAATTTCCATTGGGAGGAACAAGGCTTTTCTTATCAGATATAGTGCAAGCAACTTGGAACACTCTGGTTTTTTGAGTCATCTTCACTTCTAGCTAATGGTCAATATAAGCTGCTTTTCAGCATGTAGATCCTCACAACACTGTTGCATACTCTAGTAAGGAAAGTGGCTGGAGGTAGCAGCTTCCAGGAGTAGCACCTGTGACAGAAATTTGGAGGTCCGGGAACTGTTAGATGAGACTTTAAAGCAACCTGATTTAACAGTGCTTCATCTGACACAGGGAAACCTGTATAATTTTATGTCTGCTTGCTCTATGTGGTGAAGTGTTTACACCCTTAATTCATTTCTCAGGAAATGAACCGGGAAGCTCGAAATCTCCTGGAATCAGGCTAGCAGCACTCAATTGACAAAATCCCATGAGGTCCATATCCATGTGCTGGGAGGAACCTCCACAGCCCTGCATGAAGTTCCATTGTTGGTTTTAAGAACTGCTCCCAAAATCTGAGTATTTTCACTTGCCTTTGGCTTTGGTGGTAAACAAGGTTGTTCATGGTCACCCAGCAGCAGGTTGGTTGAGAGCAAACCGTGGCAAATATGTAACTTGCAGACTTTCTGAAGACAAATAAGTGTCATGAACCAGTTGTGCGGAAAACAAGTTGTCCAAGCCCGCAAATAGTTAGACCTCCTGCAATCAGCACAGTAAGAGACTTGCTTAAAGGGTAATATGAAGTCTTTATTCCAAATCATTATGTTTTGGGTTCTGCTTTTTGGTTTTTGATTTCTGAATGACTATGAAAATTCGTCTCTGAAAAATGTCTACCACATCATGAACAAAACCCTCATAACGATTCTAATCCTCCTGTTTAATATGCGCACAGAGGGTGCTGTGCTGTGGGTCTGAACAGGAATATTAGCCACTCCAAACTACATTTAGATTGCCAACAAAAAACAAAAGGCAAAATGTCTTCATGTAGATTCCTGCCTCCTTTTAAAAGGAAAAAAAAAATCATCATTCTAAAACTGCAGCTGAGCAAAAAGGAGGGGAAAAGTTAAAAAAAAAGAAACAGTGCATTATGTGATGTGGTGTTTTTACCAACTGTCTAAATAAAGGTTTAGTGAGTCACTGTGGAAAACAGAAAATCTTTCTTTATTTTAAGAGCTGCAGTTGAAGAGTTTTGTATGAAAAATCTTCCCTTAGGTTTGTAACTTAAACATTGCCCATCTGCTCTTGCCTCCCTTGTCTGCATTTACAGTAAATCTGAGATTTCCCTTTTTCAAAAAATACATTTAAAAAAAAAAGTACAGATTTGGCCAACAGTGTTTGTAGTGATACAGAGAAATCTAACTTAGGGTGCCAGCATCTAAAATGATGTTTTCCTTTTGATGCACACTATAGGCAAGAAGTTTTCTGCTCTGGGCTCTGTGTTGGCTTCAGGATTCCCAGCAGGATTTTCTGGTTTCTGGAAGAGGAGGTGACATGGAAGCTTGAATCCTAATTAGGTAGCGTACCCATTTGCCAAATTTAAGGGAAAGAAAAGAAAGGCTGGTCTCCCTGGGATCAGGACCAGAATCCACTGAAGCTGATGGGAAGATCCCAGGTGCCTACGGAGACAGCTGTATGGTGGAGCACTGAGAACCTCTGCTCCGTGTCCCCCAATAAGCTCATTGCCAAATCATGTGCCTTGCTTGCAGTTGCCATGGCCGAAGACCAACACCAATCCCTCAGCACAGAGGGTGTGATGCATATCTCATTACTCTCATATACTCATGAGTATAATAAGACACTTTTTTTTTCTTAATATACTCCCACTGTGTGAAAGAGGCTTCAGGTCATGGTTTTGAATTAAATCCAAGATAACTGCACTGGAGACAATTCGTTTTTTCCTGGTGCAAAAACAGGTAGAAATTATAATCAGGCCCTTTAGTGCTACCCCTTAGAGGAAGGGTGGCTTACAAAGAATCACCTCTGGGTGTGTTATTGAGGTCTAGCCATGCCTGGTCATCAGCATGGAGGCAGAAGTGACTTACCCTATAAGGATAACCTGTGAGGAAGGGATGCAAAGGCAGGATACTTCACCAACTCCCAACTTGTATTTCTGTCTCTGACTCCCATTATTAATGAACTCATTCACTTTCATAAAAACAACTACACAAGAGCTTCTAACCATATCTATAAAACTATTTAATGCTCTTTTCGAAACAAGGCATCTTACAGCCATAGTAATTGTAGTTTTACTAGACCTTTAAATGAGAAGCAGCTACTTATTAAGTTTTGATATGGTGAGCTGATTAGACAAGTTAAACATAAAGGCACAATTTATGCATAGCCCATAACCACATGTGCATGTAGTGCAGCTCTTTCACTGGTGTTTGGCACTCACTGCAATAGGAAATCCTGCTAGGTACACAGTTTTATACCACTTACAGGTTACAAGTAGTAAAGCGAAAAATGCTGGGTTTTACAGGAAAATAATATTCATAAATCTCCAGCAGTGAATTACAGTATAACTCAGAGCTGTCTTTGTTTTGCTGCTGCTATGAATTCAATTCTGTTGCCAGTGCAGAAACAATAAACACAAAGACCAAAGTGGAAACCACTCCCCTTGCATTTGGCAAGTGCTTATATCCAATTTACAGCTGGACTCTGAAAGCGGCTTCTGAAACAGTGCTAATAACAAAGAAGTTCCCACAGATGCTCATTTTTTTTCTCCTAGTGAACTGAAGCAGTCCATTGTGTACAAGTTAAAGATTTCTTCTAATGTCCTACCTGGTTTTCCCAGTTCATCTGTCTCTGTTCTGTACCTCTTTCGATGTGAATCATATTTATTTGCCTTTGTCTTATTAGGCAGCTCAGGCAGAGCGCTGTGTTTTAAAGAGCTCTCCCTTATATAGTTCTCACAAGGGAGACACTATGCTGCCTAGACTGTCCTCTGAACTTAAGTCCTCCTGATCTGGCATAATTATATTTTTGCCAGTTGATTTGGTTATTGTTATGTGCCAAATTCAGGACCAATGCTCTGCTGTGACCATACAGAAATTTTGTTATTTTAGGTATGTAGGCTTTTACCATCACTGTCATTAGTGGAATGATCTCAGGGAACTCAAATGATTTAATTTGTTGAGATGCATCACCCACAGGTAAAATGGTCAGTACAACCATGTTTTGTCAGGTCTTGGTTCATTACAAAATAGCACACATCAAGAACAAAGCTGGCATGTTCTTTCATTGCTGTGTGCTTGTATGGCCCACATTATATGGCAACACTGAGCTGCTGCACAGGCATTTCCACTAACACCTTTATAACTGGATTTAAAAGCAACTCAGAAACTGATTCTTGAAAGATGTCACACATGCAGAACATTAGGAACCTCAGCAGCAGCAGTGTGGACTGCTTGTGTGCTTAAGTACCTTGCTGATTCAGGGCCATAATGAGTGGATGAGTCAGGAAATATGTGAGGAAAAAACAGTTACCAAAGATTAATCATTTATTCTGCCTCTGACATAAGAGGATTACCACAGGAAACTGGAAAGAAAGTCTTCCCCTGTGCAGCATTTCACAAAGAGCAATTTTCTTCTAAGACAACAAGCATTGGCCAATATTCAGCTGCAGACATGGGATGTGGAGAACTAGTAGTCTTACCTAGTGTGAGGAGCCTTATCTGTAATTTGTTAGTATGGGTGTGATACTGCAACTAAGTTGTTGCACCACAGAGTGGCAACACCAACTGGCTGAAAGGGATTTTAACTTACACTGGCTTTTTAACTTACACTGATGTAAGCAAGAGAAGAATGAGGCCTTAATTACACTTAAACACCTGAACTAGTTGTGGGTTTCAACCTCCTTCAAATATTCAGTTTGGGACCTATACCATGAATTTAAGTCTCTTGACAACTGGTTTGCATTTCTCCTATACCTTCTAAAGTCTTTTCGGAAGTAGTTCACAAGCCCCAGATGTCCCTGGACTCAGACTGAAAGATTTTTGCTTTTAAAGAATCAGGAAGTCTCTAGGAAGAGCAGATGAGTTGTCAGGAGCTCATGTGGACAATAAAAACTTTGAATATACTTATTTTAAATATTTTGAATAATATGCCAGCAAAAAAAAAAAAAAAAAAAAAGTCCTTCTGAACTGAA
This sequence comes from Corvus hawaiiensis, assembly GCF_020740725.1. NCBI lineage: Eukaryota > Metazoa > Chordata > Aves > Passeriformes > Corvidae > Corvus > Corvus hawaiiensis. Next base: position 7,156,217 of record NC_063242.1, on the reverse strand, counting down.
AGTAGGAACTGCTATCTTGAAATAATAAAAGATTTCCATAAACTTTAAAGCTCCAGTATGCAGAAGGGAAGTTGTGTTTTCTTTAAATATGATCTTCTGGGTATTGCCTGGCATTTTGCTACTTAGAGTCTTTCTCAGAAGAACAGAATGTAATAGCAAAATGTACCAGAGTGACACTTTGAAGGTGAGCATATATATTTCTTTATTTCTTAGTTCTAGCATAGTCACAATTTTATAGTTTTCTACTTACTAGCTTGTATCTGAACACAGAAACTTAGGTAAACTCCAAACATCATCAAGTGGAATATGAAATAATTATATAACATAAACTACTATGAATATTATAAATACATCTTTTCGAATTATATAATTTATTTGTGAGTTTTTTCTAGGTAGCTCAATAAGCTCTTTAATAACTGTGAGCTGAAGACCAGGTGAAATGAAGGGACTGATGGAAGAACTCTTTGTATCTGCATTCAGCTCTGTGCTATGCAGACATGCAGAGCATTGCTGCTGAGAAGAGGCTCCACAAACATCCAACAGAAATTAAAGTTACTCATACGGGACTGGCCCATTGGGACCTCCAAGGCATTAAAACTCTCATTCTCTTCTACCTTGTTTATCTGACTGTGGTTAGCCAGCATGCCACTCCTAGGGGGATGAAGGCTGGAAATAACCCTTCCATCTACTACTACTATGAGGTATTCTGCCTAAACCTGCCCCTGTAAGTCTACTTAGAAATTAGGAGTCCCAAGGACTTGACTTCTGTCACATATAGAACTGAAGATATTTGTTCTCCAAGGAATGTCTTACTTTCTAACTGATTTTCAGGTTCACTTGCAGTTGTCAATACTGATCTGTAAACACAAGCATGATTTAGCATTTGTCTGTTTGCAATTCTTTTTTTTTTTTCTCCATTTAGTTTTGAATGCAGAGATTGACCAGTGTTCTTTTAAGATCATCATTCTAACAGAGCATTTTGAGTCTGGTTAAGACAGCATTTCTTACGGGTTTTGTTCTTTCTGTAGGTTCACCACCAACACCCAGAACATTGTGTGACTCTCTCTTCACCCAAATCTCTTATTGGATGATTACAACGTAAGTAAAGGAAATGTCCTGGTAAGATCTCCTGAAATTGACTTCCACATGCAGATCATATCCATTGTATTAAAAGAGAGTCTGTGCTGTCAGAGGTTGTCACATCAACTCATTTCATGAAGTATGTCTGCTGGTACTTCTTTCTTTGATTTGAACTTCAGTAAATGTGTTCACTGGATTTTCTGTGGTCTAAGTGCAAAAATGGTCCAGCTGTGGTGGTTAACATCATCAGAAAATTATCAAATTATTCTGGTAAGGCCTTTGTCTTCAGTGAAAATAGTAGCTATAGTCCATAGTTTTCCAAGGGAGGCTTGTTTGGAGGGGTTTGCCTCAGAAGGAAGACAAAGCAGGATAACAGCAAAGCATCACTTACAAATGTCACCTGTGAATACCCAATGCATGTGTGACTGGTACAGCTTAAAGACTCCCACATTTCAGTGCATTGGTCTTTTGAAGTGATCACTGAAAGATAAGAGAGGAAGTAGAGGAAAGCAATTTTCAATGCCAGCTGAGGCTTAAACATAAAACAACAGAGAAATAATGATATATTGTATTGTCTCTGACCAGATGAAGAGTTTTCTTCCATCCCTCAAGGCAGAACTGTAAATACAGGAATAGTCAGTTCCCTACATCTCTAAAGATTACCCAGCACACTGGGATAATCTGATTATTAAAAAGACCTGACCGGACCTCTCATATAGCATAAGAGAACAGTGGATCTTCTGGACCTCCTGGTGATGCTGGACTGCCCCCTTAGATTTCCTAGCATGGTCCATTTGTGGCTAATTAAGCTTCCTTAGAGATTCAGTAATTATCCTAACCCAGAAAATCACCATTTCCAACAAACACAAATTTGCCCTTCCATCTTGTTTGAAATCTGTACATATAATTCTGCTCTGCTACTGAGTTGGCTATTTTTTTATTCTTTAGTCATCCACCCTTTCCATAATTAGAACTTACTCTGAAGAGAAGCACACCAGTATCAGGTACTCTGACTCCATGCACACCTATGTGTGTGTATGTGTAAAATTCAGAAACACTTTACAGCAAGTAATGAACTGTGGATAGGGGAAATATTTTTTTGATAGAAGCCAAGCTTGATAAAAGGAGTGCACACTGTCGTGCCTGAAAGTATGGTATTAATAATTAAGCCATGCAATCATTACCTCAGGATATTATTTCTTAAATATCTCTTGCAAAGGCAATACGATTACATATGAATTATATCAATTTTCTACCAACAAAAAAAAAATCCACAGAAATAGGAATTGAATTACACTGTCCAATTTGCTGTAAAGTTCATTGTACGTGAAGAAATTAATCAAAGCTACCACCACCCATTTTTATGGGAACATAAAATGATGTGAACTTCCATTTTTAATAAAGATGCATAGCTTTTTTATGAAGACTGACTAATAACACTGTAATGAACTGAAATGTTACTGATACATTAAGAATGAAAATTTTGAGGGATGTGTTTACTGAATCTCCCCTTTCAAGCCAAGCAATACTTCCATTTGAATCTGTCTATTGAGAAGGGAAAAATCCAAACAATAAAGTTGATGTGAACTCTGTGTAAATTCATCTCCCACATACATAAATGGCCAGCAACATTCTTTTTATCTGGCTACTTCCACCTAAATGATACCTCAGACAGACGTGGGCTGTATTCTCCAGCAATCTGAGATTTTGAGATATTGTCCAGACATGTCTGTGTTGCTGCAAATACCCATGAGTGGATATTTCCAACCTAATTCAAAGGGCTACAAGACAATGAAGGAATTTTCTTAGGCCCCAAATTCAAGAGGATTGTGAGCAGTGACATGCCTATACATTTTCTGTGCAGCATAAAGGCTTTTAATCAGGGAGGCTGTCTCTCCTTCCCACAGAAGAATGCTAATTAATTAAAGTAATATGATATTAATCGAATAATCAGTAAGCTAATTTATTTTGACTGTGCTCACATAGCTTTTGCTCTTAGGTTTTTGGAGGGTTTTTTTAACAGTCTAAGAAATTACGCAGTTGTCTGGAATATTTGCTGAAGCAGTGTTTAAGCATGTAGTGAAAAGCAAGTGGGAATATCTCAATCACAGTAGAGGGTTCTCAACTGCTGTTTATCTGGCCTGAAAGTAAGTACTACTCTCCTTTCTTTTGGACAACTAAATTGAAACAGAGGCAAAATCTGGGGTAAGCAAATTTTTGTGGAGGTTTTTTTTTTGTCTGTTTTGTTTTGCTTTTTTCTTCTGAGCAGTCATTCAGCCAGTAAACTTTGTTCACCAGGTGTTTTTTCATTTCTCACAAATGACTGTCTAAATTAGAAACTGTCAGAAGTTTTCTTAGTTGCTAGAATTCATCTGGAGGAAATCTTCAAAGCCTTTTATCATGGGTGGTCCTTTGCTTTGCCTCTTCTTAACCTTTGCTCTAGTTAATATTTTTTTTTAAAAAACAACTAAGGGCAATGTTTCATAACTGTGAGAGGTAAAAAGTTAATGAATAATAGAATTGTTAGTAATAGAGGTGGACTTCTTGATTCTATTTACTAAATTAACTTAATCATTAACATTTTATATGATACTCAGAGACATCATAGGATGAGTAAGGGAATTGACTTGTTTACTTGTCTTTCCCAGCTCTGTGAATCTGAACATCAATCAAATGCTAGAAATTTGTTTAGCTAGAACAGTGATTACTCACTTGATGCACTCTTTTGGACCACTGCTGCAGAGGAGTAGTATTTCATGAGTATCATCTACTCCTTTCTTGCCCCTACCTCCAACTGCCTCATTCTTAAAATGTCCTTCCTGTGGATCCTAAGAGGGACCACATGCCTCATCTTAAGACCACTAAACTACAGAGATGGCAACAAGAGAGAAATACAATATTCCAGCTGGATAACCACCAAGCAGTCTGATTCACTTAGTCTAATGTTCCCAGTCAGATCCTGGCAATGAAATAAGCATGTAGGAGGTTGCAAAGAGATTAGTTTTAATTAAAATAATAAAAAGGTCCAAGCCATGGACCTCAGATTTGAGCTTCTTTTATTTTTTTCATGAGAAAGGATATCTGATCAAATCTTATTCTTAACCTGTCCCTCGGGTTTTTAGGCTGATTTGAATTCAAAGCCACATGGATCTTTTTGGCTGTTTCTAGAAAACTGCTTTGCAAATTGACCATCATTTTGTCAATCCAGACCCACGGTTCTTCTTCAGAAGTTCTTCTTCTTCCTCAGCTCTGGATTTGCTCTAGGGCTTAATAATGTTGTACCAGCCTACCTCTGGGACAACATCCATCTTGGTCCTCATTGCTATATTATTCTCATTATCACTTAGTCAGTTTTAAAGGTCTGGACATATGTCAGTGTGCCACCATCTCAGGTCCTGGACATTTTGGGATATCCCAAACACAAAAGGTTACTTTTTCCCATCAGGGAGCAATAGATGCTGTAAATAATGTTGACAAAATTTGGGGCCAGCAATAAGGAGACAATTAATTATTGTTATTATAATAATTATAGTTTTGGGGTCTCCTGAATCAGGATTAAGGCTCTGCAGGTGCTGAACAGCATTTTTGTACAGAACCCTGGTGGCAGCTGGCACCAGCTGGAATCCCATTTCCTGCTCACCAGAGCTTCAAAATATGTCATTACATGTAGAGAAAAGATGGAGAAATGTTGTTTGTCTACTAATTTCTCTTAAAATCTTCTGTATTTGCCTACAATGCACCATTGACAAAACTACTACTGATTTAAATAAAAACCAGGCAAATAAATTCCAACAGACTAAAATCATGCCTACATGTGCATAGAAGCATTTATCAGATTCACCCAAAGGTCTTTTTTCCTTTCTACTGAGCTGAGAATGAAATATTTTTAAATGCTTGTTTTGTAAACAGAAAATCCATGATTTAAATTAATGATTTATTCCTTTAAAGCCAGTGTGGAATCTATCACTGGCAAGATAAGATGCACATTGTCTTCTATCTGCATATAGCCATGTAACAGTGCAATATCTGGCAGTGAATATGAAAAAAAAATCAATTTTGCCTGGTTTCAAACATATCTCCTGAGTCTGAGATATGTCTCACTTGTTTTTCAAATAACGCTACAAGTAATTTAGGCTCTGTGTTCAGAGAAAGAACTTGTCTCTGTGTGGGTGCACACATCTGTATTACCTGATTGGCATTAATTTTTACCTATTTTAAACAGTAAGATTGCAGTTCTCCTCCAGCATTTTTTTCCCCCTAGAGGAAACGATCATTAAGAGACTCCCTGATTCAAAGCTCAAGGAATTCAGTGTACACTATCAAACCATGCTGAAGTGTTGATCACACTCCAAGGCCCAGATCCTTGAAGGATTTTAAGGTCCAGCTTTCTCTAAAGATTTGTGAAGACACAAAAGCCTGGATATTACCAGTGAAATCCTCAGTTCTGTATTTATGATGAATATTAAGCTTTCAGAGAACCTGCCAAGAGTGACCACCAGATGCTGGCCTGGATCAATCATGTATCTTGTAGATTTGTATTTTCTGTGCTCCTGAAAAGCTGCAGTGAAAATCACAGAACAGCTCAGGCTGGAAGGCACTTCTAGAGATCATGTATTCCAACTCCCTGCTCAATCAGGTTCAGCTACTCAGGGTCATGTCCGCTAGAATTTTGAATATCTCCAAGGATCCAGACCCGACAACTTCTCTTGGCAACCTGTGCCAGTGTTTGAACACTATCACAGGAAAAAAAAGGGAGATTTTTCTTATGTTTAGATGGAATTTCCTAATGTGTGTTTCAGTTTGTCCCATTGCCTCTTGTCCCATTACTGTACACCACTGAGAAGAACCCAGCTCTGTCTGCTTTAATCCCAGTACTGGACATTTATACACATTGATAAGATTGCCCCTGAGCCTCCTCTTCTCGGGGCTGAACAGGACCACCTCTCTCAGCCCCCACTCACATGCCAAGTGCTTTGAGCCCTTAATTTCCCTTAGTGGCCCTTCACTGCACTTACACTTGTATGTCCATGTGTCTCTTGCACTGGGAAGCCGAGGACTGGACACAGGACTCCCGATGATGTCTCCTCACTGGTGCTCAGCAGAGGGGAAGGATCATCCCCTTTACACCTGCCAGCTGAGCTCTTCTTGGTGCATCCCAGGATGCTGCTGGCCTTCTTTACTGCAAGGTTGCATTGCTGGGTCATAGTCAATTTGTTCACCAGGGTCCCCCGGCTCTTGTCTGCCAAGCTGCTTTCTAGATGGTCAGTCCCCAAGGTGTACTAGTACATGGGGTGGCTTTGCTTTTCCCTTTCTTGAACTTCACGGGTTTCTTGTTGGCTCATTTCTACAGCCTGTAGAAACCTGAATGTAGCCCTCAATGGCAGCACAACCACCCAGTCTGCCTGTTCACCCAGTCATGTGCCATCTGTGGATTTTCTGAATCTGTTGTCAGAGTCATCAATGAGAGGGTTACACAGTGCTGGTCCTCATATCAGCATATCAGCAAAGTGGAGCTGGCTAGTGACTAGTGACTGACTTCAAGCTGCTGATCACATCTCATTTGAGCCCAGCCCTTCAGGCAGCTTTCAAATCACCTCACTGTCTCATATATTTAACCCATAGATCACCAGGTTGTCTGTGAGGATGTTAAAGAGACAATGTAAAAAGTCTTACTGAGATAAAGCACATCCATGGCTCCCCTTCACCCACCAAGCTTTCCATCTTATCATGGAAGGCTATCAGGTTGGTCAGACACAATTTCCCTTTGATAAATCTGTGCTGACTGCTGCTGATCACCTATCTTTCAAGTGTCTGGAAACAGTTTCCAGGATCAGCTGCTCCATCACCTTTCCAGGGATCAAGGTAAGGCTGGCCTGCCTGTAGTTGCTTGCAATTTTCTTGCCCTTCTTGAAGACAGAAGTGACATTTGCTCTCTTTCAGTGCTCAGGACCACCCCCCCTCAATCACCATGACCTTTCTGAGATAATTAAGAGCAACCTCACAAAGACATCAGACAACCCTTTGGTGCATCCTGGGAGGGACCATGGAGTTGTGTCTGACCATGTTCCCTAAACTACACCAAGTAGTGCCTAAACTACACTAAGCTTCCTTGATCCAGACCTTCCAAGTAAAAAAAAAACCTGAGGTGAAGAAGACATTGATTACCTTGGCCTTTTTGGTGTCCTTTGTTACATGGGCCCCATCCCATTTGGCAGCAGGTCCCCATTTTCCCCAGTATTTCTGTAGCAGCTGGTACATCCTGTGCTACAGCAAAGCATGGCCCAGTGTGCCAGGGCACAGTACTTATTCCAGCGACCTATGAACACTACTTATGGAAATAAACAGGACACGACAGAAGCCAGGGCTGGGCTCTGAGCTACCTTCTGCACCTCGGGATTTCAAGCAGAGTGTGCAGAAGTGCACCAAGAGCTGCAGAGGCTGGCTTTGAAAGTCCAGCTGCGAATTTAAAGTGATATGAGCTCCAGCTTAATGAAACTGTATTTCCTCCTCTATGATAGATACTTTACCTTTCCCTTTGTCTGCCCTGTTGCATGCCCTAAACTCAGCTTGCTCCGATGGGATGTATCCTCAGCCAGTCAGTCATTCCCTCAGGCAGGGTGAGCTTCTGTTGCTCCATTTTTGGCAAAATCTGCAGCACAGATTTCTAAATGTCTTGTATTTATTTTACTGCATTTTTTTTGTGCCTGTGCACAAAACCTTATGTTTGGTGAGTAAACAGTGGGTAAACATTTTTCATAGAGACTTTTTATTTTTTAATAAACAGAGTAATTTTCTCAAGTAGTTCCTTTCCTACTCTGCTTCATAATATTCAGAGGAAATAGATGATCTGTTTCAACATCAGGGAACTGGAGGGATAAGAATAGAGACAGCAGTGTGGAAGCAATGGGTCCCTCTTCTGCCCATATGGTTCAGGTTTGCATTTTGGCTGGCACGATAATGTGATTGCTGGCAGATCGAATGTTTAGTCTCCAGAGCAAATAGCAGCCAATGAGTTGGGGTGTAATGTACATGTGGAGATGTTCATAATATTCCACACAGGCTGAACCTACAGCAGGAGTGAATTCAGCTGCAGTGAAAACAGAGATGCTGCATGAATCCTTCTGTCAGCACAGCAATGGCATTTCCAGGCTTTTGCGTTTGGGAAGAGGAGGAATGTCCCTCTAGGGATGGAAAACGCCACTAGTCTTGGATTCTCCTGTGGCAGGAATTTCTGACTTGCCACATAGAAGGTGATGTATTCTGATGAGCCTGAAAGTTACATTTCATCACTGCTTTATCACCCGATGAATCATTACAGCAGATGAATGTTAATTGTAGCTAAACAAATGGGCATGTCTTCTCTACCCCCAGACAGCTGCTACTGCTGTAAGACATTAGGCAGAGGGTGCAAAGTGCTTCTGGATGGAAGGGAAGTGCTACCCGTGCCTCTGGAGCTACATATCTGCAGTGTAATGAAATGCCAGGTGTGGAAGAGTGTTTGGATAGGAGCAATTTCCATTTGCTCTGTGGTTTGAATTGCTCTGGGGACATGCACAGTGCAAAGTTTCCTTAAGTGGTTGTTTGCTCACAGGCAGGAAGGTCTGTATGGGAACAGAGTTGCCTTAGTCATACACCATTGCACTGGTGTCCCTGGGGTTGAGAGGATATCTGGCATTTCTGGATAAGGTGCCACTGGAATGGTGTGAGAGGCTGCTGAACCCGGGCACCAGGCAGAGTAGTGCCGGCAACAGCCCTTGGTTGAAGAGTTCTTTGTCTCTGGAAAATAAACTGATAGGGCAGTTTGGGGTGTGTCTTCTGGCAGTTGCCCCACTTGGCTGACCTAGTGACAAATATTCTGCAGCTAAGTTACTGAGGCCTGGGCTTTCTGGCGATTACTGGAATGACTTGAATTCTCCTTCTACTGTTGTACGAGCCAAAGCAAAGTGTATTAGGGTGCCCCATTTCACCCACTTCCAGTTTCTCCTCAACAGGAGACACCTGGTAGGCAGTAACTAGCAAAAATTGTATTTCCATGCCATTGTCGTTCCTCTGTCATAAGAAGATCTGTTTTGAGGAATGCAGTAGCATGGCAAAAGAGGAAGGTACTCAAATAACCAGATGGGGAGCTAAAATTTCAGACCTGTTCCTCCTGCAGGACATTTTAATATTTGTGAAATTGCATGGCTGCAACAGAAGGAGACAAGTCAGAAAAGAAAAATAAATGCTAGGGGCAGTTGTGGGTAAAAGTTATCTGAAAGTTAGATACAAGCATTTTGGTGTGCGAGAGCAAACGTGTGCAGCTGGCTTTCAAATATCAAATCTTAGCACTCATTCTGTAGGGTTGAAAGAGACCTCTGCCCCTGATAGAGGCACCTTGCCATCAACGCAGTTCCAATGGCAGCAAACATGTAACACACAGTGTGTCATTCTCAGCATGTGGGGCTGTCTCCACAGGATTCCCCACCTGGAACTATTTCCGGGAGACTCTGGTTGTGCCATGGGGAGCTATTCACTGCCTTGGAGGGTTCCTTCCTCCGGCTTGGCTTGTCTGGCAGGTATCTCCTCGGCTCAGCTGCTGATGGCAAGTGAGAGGAGGGGAGTGAGGAGATCCTCGCAGACAGTTCAAACGCAGACTAAGAGGCATGTGTTGAAATGTCGTCAAAGTAGCAGGAATTCATTTTATTGAGGAATACATATAATAAAGATAGAACAAAGGGACTGAAATGGTGAACAGATGGGCGGGTGTTCTTCAGTGGCTCAGGAGCTGTGTGAACATGCTGGTTTATGCCCTCCCCCTCTTTCTGCCTTTTTTTTTCCCCTTGGTTTGGTTTGCTTTACTTTTGATGCATCAGGGTAGGATGTGAAATGATATGCCAGTATATGTCAGAAACTTGGGGAAAATAAAACCCCTTTTTCTAACATCAAACTACTGCTATCAATAGGAACAGCAACTGTTCAAAATTTGTTTCAGAGCTGCCAAGAAGTGAACATTCATGGGAGAGAGAGAAAGAGAGAGAGAGAAGGGAAAAAAATATTTTTCCCTGCTGTTTGCAAGGTGGACACAAATGCAAGCGGTAGGAGGCTGACAACTTGACACATGTCTAATAAATCTAAAGCATGGAAAAAAAGTCAACAATTCACTGTGCAAGAAAGCATTACTGGGATAAAAAAGTACAATCCAACAAACCTCTCACTTAAAAATATGTTTATTCCCAAATCGCTGAAGAACATATATATTAGAGCCTCAATTTCTCCTCTCCTCCCCTCCGGATGTTCCTTTTTATGAATTTTTTTTTTTAAACCAGGGGCACATTTAAGTCCTGTGCTGTGGAAGTTGAAGTTTGCTGCATTATAAATGAACAAGGTGCAAAAGCCGAGTCCAGCGAGCAGATGTTGGGAGCTCAGCGTGCTGGTGACAAAGGGCTAGAGTGCAAGAAGCTTCCATCGCACGTCTGTTCTTCAGCACAGAGCAGGCAAGGCTTTAATTTGACAAGTTGGTTGGATGCAGGGAATTCACAGATCTCGGTGAAAGCCAAACAGATTTGGCCACCTACTGCATGGCCACATTCAGCTGAAAGGGTAGCAGTTGTGGAAATGTCTCCTGCTCCAGCCGCCAGACACCACGCACACCACGGGGAGCCTCGAGGAGGCTTGTTTACCACAGGCGGCAAATTCCTTTAAAAAGAAATACGGGGGGGGAAAAAAAGTGGGAAAGAAAAAAAAAAAAAATTTCTGCTATCAAAATAATTAAGCATTTTTACTTCAAGTTGCTGGTTGTTTATTTTTTAAAGCTCTTCATCCTCTTGTTTTTTAATAGTTGATATGTCATGAAATTCAAGAATGAAAATGAAAGCCAAAACTAATGGAAATTTTCCTATAAGCCTCATATAAACAGAAACATCAGCATTAAAGTTATGAATCTTAATTTGTGCCACTGAGCTAAAATTTGTATCTTACTGCATTAAAGGAATATAGACATACAGCACTGTGTAGTGTCTATATGCAATACAGAAAACTGACATGGTCTCTCCAATTTATGGGGAAATTGACATAATTTTGCAAAAAAAAAAAAAAGAAAAAAGATAAACCACTTGTGAACTGGATTTTGCATAATGGGATTAATTTGGTTGACTGTCACATCAACTGTGCTGCAGAATGCAAGTTAATCACAACATCGGTCTGATTTAAAAGAAGAACGAAAGAAAAGGAAAAGGAAAAAGAAAAAAAAGAAAGGTATTTTCTTATTCTCCTGAATTACTGTTTCATTTTCAGATGCCCTTTTTTCTTTCTTTTATGTGGTAGCTCTGGCAAACAAAGCTCATGTATATTTGCAATGGCCACCTGAATAGTCTTTTCTTTCCTCCCCCACATACTCTTCACAGTAAAGGAGGGGAAAAGAAGTCAATAGCTTTTACAATCCATGCGAAACTGCTTCCATGGTATGGCACAACTGTATGTGTTTGATCAACACTTAGGCTGATCAACAGAGCCAAAACAACTTTAAATATTTTGTCATATGGACCTCAGTTACTGCCTTTTCTTCCACTTACCACCCTCCCTGCGAAAGCCACAGTCAGCATTGGGCTCTCCACTGAACCAGCTCCAAGAAAACCCTTTTCCTGCCTCCATCCCCACTTGTGGCAGTAGCAGCTCCATTCCTCTGGCAGCTGTGCATAAGTTCAGAGAGAAAAGCAAGCATACGTCGGTTATTTTGTGGCCAATTTCTGTCTGTCTTTACAGAGGTATGGGATGAAGGAATTAAATCAACCTTCTTACAGGCTCTCACATTGTATTCTTGGCAAAGGTACTGAAAACAGAGACAGCACATGTACATGACACATCACTTAAGTCCTCTGGTTTCTATGGTTGCAGTAGATTTTGCTTTCAGGGGGCATCCTAGGAAGGAGATAATGCCGTGCAGTGCTTTGGGCACGGTGTGGTTGAAGAATTAGCTCTGGGAATTGATCATACCGTGATAGCAGTGACAGAGAACAAGGAATCAGGGCTGCTGGGATGTCAGAGCAACTTGCGCTTCCAGGGGACGGTGTCGTGTCAGCAATTCCTGAAGGCCCTTGCGCCACACTGCAGCCGGTGGCTGCTCCTTCATCCCTGCCTCCCTCGCAACCGGCACGCTCTTCTATCCAGCGCAGCGCGCTGACTAGGTTAAACAATTACACTACACTAATTGGCCTGTATCGGTCCTGATGAGAAAGTAAACAAATACTGCAGAGAAAAGCTGAGACAAATTGTATCTAATTAAATTGATGGGAAAAAAAGTGACAATATTTTTCCCCAGGAAAAAAAAGGGAACTTGTAGCATGACAAATATCTTATGCTTGCAGCCGAGTACCTCACCTGCTGAACTTCACACCTTTGCTTGGATGTGGCTGTGCCAAGCAGGGGAGAACAGAAGTGCCCTGTAGTTGCCATCAGTGCCCAAACTGCTGGGATTCCTCACAGGTCGGATGTTGCTCTCTGTACGCAGGGAGAAGGTTGGCTGCCACCATTTAGCCATTCCACTGACGCCATGACGATTTTTTGCCTTTTCTTTTGTACCCCTGTTACACCTTTTTACAACTTCCATGTTCTTAGTGCTTTTAGCCTATATTCTTGGACTTGTTTGTTCAGCTAGGAGACCAAACATTTTAGAAGCTTTGTAGTTAGGGATCAGTGTGCCCCAGGCACCAAGGTCCTCTCCAGAACACTTTTTGTAAACTAAGATAGAACCATCCAGGGGAAGGTTCCTCAGGGCAGGGGGCTCATTTAAGCCTCTCATTGGGGAATCTTTGATAGATATGCTAATTGGTAAGACCTATAATGATATACCTGATCTATTGTGGGTGTGCACTGCAGTGTGCATTGGGGTACATTCAACCTGGCCGTGGTGCACCTAAGGATCCTTAAAATAAATACCAAGGTAAAATCCCTTTTTCCCTTCTAACCATGTTTGACTCTTGATTTTAAGACCAGGAAAAGGCATCACCACTAACCCTGCTTGTCTGTATGCCTGCATGTGTGTGTGTGTGTGTTCTGACCAGGGTGGGCTGACAGCAATACCTCAATCCATGAAAATAAATGCCCCTTTCCCTCTTTGCTCACAGGCTAGTTTGCCTATTCCTGGGGCATGAGCCTCCCGATGGCTTCTTTTCACCCACCAAATATCCTTTCTTGTGACAGCCACCATCTTGGCTAATCCTGGAGGTAGAAATCCCTGATCCCAGAGCTGAAATCATAAGGCACCACATCTTACATGAGAGAGCAATGCTCTCTATCTGTAAGTAGCATCTACTTCAGTTCTTCTGTGAATCACAGCAACTCCTGGTTACATTGCCTGGCATGAAAGTCTGGGAAGACACAGGTGAGTAGGTAGGAACATTCTACATATGGATAAAAATTGTCTTTTCATTGATCAAAAGAGAAAAATCTGGGATAAATACCACACAGTCTAAGGCTCTGCTGCCTCCTCTCTTGCTATGCTCTATGTCAATAGCCTCAGGGAAGTTAAAACCACATAAAGTTACTAGTCCCATATGCATGTCAAGCCAGGGCAGAAACAGGGAAGAGTTACAGGAGAAAAGAACCCCCATGCACCCTTATTAAAATCAAGCCAGGAAACTTTTTAAGTCACTTTGCTTTAGTGAGTTGGTGAATATGAAGACACATCCTTGATTCACCTCAGAATGGATTATTTAATCTTGATAATCTGGTAGGATGTTAATAAGTAGGTAACCGCTATTTTGGGCATCATGAACACACAATGTGAAAAACAGAAAGCTGGGGCCACTAAAATCTCCTTTCTCTGAATCTCAGGGAAACCAGTGAAAAGGCACTGAGTGCAAGATCCAGCCAGCCACAGAAGCAGCTGCAATAGTGGTAGTTATGTATGTAGTATACAGCTGAGCATTTCCATCCTAATCCTCTGTTTTGAGTTGCTCAGAGCTTTCCAGATGCTTTAGTTATCAGGATAAAATGTTCCAGGCCTGGTCTCTGGCAAAATGAATATTTTTAATAGTTCAAGATAAAAGTGGCTCCGTTATTCTTGAGTGGGAGAGAAGTCCAAGGATCAAGGAAACAGATTTCTTTTTTTGTGTGTGTGTGATTTTTTTCCTTATAGTTCATCTGCTAAGATCTCTGAGGGACCAGATTTGAAGACTGGCATGAAGCAGCCCTTGCTGAGAGGGCCACTAGAGACTGGAGCACATTGCAGCTATTGACCACTGTGTTACAGAGAAAACTCTCTGTGATCCAAAAAGGGTTATGAGTCCTTGGAAATTATCCACGGACTTATGCAGTTTATTTAGGAAAGCTGATCCTCCCACTCTCCCCTCACACATACACAATTTCTTCTAGTAATATTGGGAGCAAACATATTCCTTGTTCGTGACTAATTTAGCTATACAGAGATCCCAGCAGAAATTAGCAATATGAACCAGGCGACCTCTTGAGATCCCCTCTAGCCTAATTTTCGTATTGTCTAGTCTAAATGAACATCTGATTCATACCCTAAGTCCCATATAAACTTTACATCACTTGTAAATCTGTTTTTCGAAGTCCACTGATGAGCCATAGCACATAATAATATTACAGAATTATGTTTGCTGTTTTCCCCTGTGGTCCTTCAGGTTGGTGCTTGCTGAGCAGCCCACACTACGCAACACTTGTATGTTTTGTGTGTTGCAACTGCAGTAAATTCAGGGCGTGGTGTAACCCATTAATACTTACACAGCTTGTAGAAGACAGGAGAAAAGCACTGTGCCCTGTGACGGCTGTGAATTGCCCTCTACATGAGGGACATGTTCATGTTGCCATACTTTGTTCTGCAAGGCAGACACAGAAACTGCAAGAAGTGTTGCACCTCTTCCAGGCAGAAGGTGTATTCTGAATGAAAAATTGGGCAACAGTGAAGATGATCTGGTTACCCTCACTGTAGACAGGAGCAAGCTAAAATAAAGCCACTGCCCCTGGCTCTGTTGTCCTTACAGGAGCTACGCTGCCTCTGTGAACAACTAATAGATCAATCTAAAAAAGTGGAAACACACACGGCTTTAAAGGTGCAGTTGTGAGGGTTTCACATTACTTCAGGCAACCAGGATGGTAATTAGTGCTCTTCATACTTAAGGTTCATACTGAACCATCTCCAGTTAAAATCATAAGAGTTTTGCACCAAAGTCAGCAGTGGCCTTAGCAATCCAGGCCAACTGAAAATGTACCATAATAGTAACATACACATCATAACAGAAAAAGCAGGGAAAAAAATAAATATAGTGGAGAATACGATACTAGGGTGTCCATTTTAAAAGTGAATAGCTGAGTCACAAAGAGATGAGAGCCTAAATTCCCAAAGGCAGGCAGGCAGGTAACTGAGGAGCGAGTACTTGCCCAAATTGGACAGGAAGTAAAGAACAGGGCTTAACTTTGATCTCCTGACTTGCAATCATCTTATGATGCAACTATAAAATCAAGCCTTTCCCCAGGGCTTTTCAGAAAAGGTGAGTTATTTCTGCCCCTTAGCAGACACTTGTGTAGTTCACCTGGCTGGACATCAGAGAGCATCAGCACCTGCAGCATCCCTCAGCCCATGGGATGGGGCAAGGATGGCGCTGCGGGAGCACTGCAACCCAGATTCACTTTGTGGGAAGGTTGGACGACTTCTGTGTGAATAACTGACTGACTTGTTGCTAGGGAACAGTTGGGAGGCATGCTTTTGATCTCCCATATGCTTACTACTAATAAATAAACAAATAACAATAATTACAACAAACCCCAAGCCTGTTGTATCTCCAAGATTAATTAATGATGAAATACAGCTGAAATTCTGTAAAAGAAGGCAGCAAGGTGGGTTAGATTTCATATTTTCCTGCTGTGTATGGAAATGATGGTTGAAATTAACATTTTTTTTTCCTCCTTAAAATTTACCTTAGCTGGATCAGGTTAGTGGGAGGAGTGGGGGAGTATTCCCTTCACAGACAGAGGATGAGCAGGCAGACAGTAAATCTCCCCATGCCAGTTTTACTCACATCCAGTTTTTCCTGCCTAGTACAGTTAAGTTTTTTAGATACTTTACTTGCATTTCTAATTCAGTTATTCTTCTGAAATTTATTCAAAGGATTTATGCTTATGAAATTATAATATAATGCTGCCTATATGCCAATGAGCTGCAGGCAAAGAAAATAATTTTCTTCAATTTACAGTTATGAGGCTGGAAGAAAATGATGCCTTCTTATCACCTCTTTTTCTTTGTATGCCTCGGTATTTTTTTAAGTCTTCAGAAGGCAGGAGCTGATGATGAATTCTTAAGCAGATCACACTGATAATTGTATTTCAGAACTGTCAACCCTGTGAAGACTGTCCACGGAGGTGTCTCAGTTCACTTGAGCTATTTGTGTCACTGCTTCTCCAGGAACTCAGCCCTCAATAAAAACCCAAATCACTGGGGATATTGTTAAGTCTTCTGAAAGGATTATTAGATCGAAGGAAAATTTATGGATGACACTTTGTAACAATTAATCAGGAACTGTTGATGAAGTTAAGTTGGTTCTTTATTCTTGAACAGAAAAAAAAATATGCAGCCCCTGTACAAATTGTCAAATGGCCTATTTTGTCACTCGGTTTGATTAATGGACTATTTGGAGTCCCCAAAAAGTCCTAGTAAAAATAAAAAAGAATCATAAATATTGAATAAGCTCACAGCATGGTTAACCTTGACTATGTTTTGGAACATTCTTGGAGAAAACTTTGCTATTCAGAAAATAAATTGCTAAGGGGATTAAAAAAAAAAAATTAAAAATTGGAGATTTTGGAAAATGTCACCTACCCAACCTTGTCATCCTGATTAGCCTGTCATGATAAATTAGCTTTAGTTAGCTTTGCAATCAGGTCAGAAATTGCTGGTACAGTACCACATTTTGCAAGTGGGGCTACACCTGGTCCACAAGAGGGGCACAGGATGGCAAGGAAAATACTCCTGCTCTTGGTGCTTTGTATGTCAGACAGTGCTGGGACTGCTAACAGGCTATTATCCTTTTGTACTGTAATTTATGGAAATGGAGCCCAAGGAGTGCTGAGAGCATGGGAGTCATGGTGCCATAAGGTTCTTTCTGAAAGGTTGGGCGAAAGATGTCCGGTGATCTGTGTATATGCAAATGACAAGACCAGAGCTTCAGCTGCAGAGAACACACACACACACACACACACACACGCACACACACATTCATGCGTATTCAGGACACGCAGTTTCCATCTTTTCCTCCTGCTCCTCTGTCTCTCTATTCGCAGCTCGGGCGCCCTCCTTCCCCTAGAGCTCCCCCCCATTGCTTGATGCAGCTGTTTAGTCCTGACAGGTCTGACCAGTCATTTTTGCTAACCTCTGATAGCATCTAGGTCAGCATGATCCCAAACTGGCTTGCTTTTGTTCTTGGCTAACAAGAAATACAATGCTATTAGTTTAGGCTGGGATTCCACAAAGCTCTTAAACTCCACGTGCTTCACTCCAAGAATGCAAGCAATTCCACTCTTCTCCTTCAGCAGGGCACTTGGGTGCCTGCTTAAAGTTAGGCACATCTGAGACATGCTTGGGCTGAATCAAGCCCTCGCTGAGGACTAATTGTGCCACTTAACATTTTGTTTAGCTGGCCCCTTTTTCCAGCATGTGTCATGTGCCAGCTCACTACCCCATCTCAGATGGCATACATGAAATAATGTATTTGAAAGCAAGGCTCAGGAAGTGGGAGAGATTGAGAAATCTGTGCAAGTATTTCCATGACTGATATAAGAGAACAGTACAATAACAAATGCTCATTAGATTTTGTTAATTCTCTGAAAGTAACACAGGAATTCAAACAGGGGATTTGTTTTTTGTCTCATCGCTCTCCATTTGGAGCCATAAATATTACTTTACAGTTCATTTTTATCCCCACAGTTCTCCATGATCACAGATAGCCCTCTGCCTCCCGTTGAAGAATAGCACTGCAGGAACAGAGAGGGCTGGGCTAGAGGTGCCACGTGGTGCACTGGCCATCCGTCTGGGGAAAACAAGGTGCTGGCTCCGATTACTCTCTCCTGCCTTCCATATCCATTTGGTCAGTGGTGGCCAAAGGGAAATCCTTTTCTCAGAAAGGTTTGCCTCTCTGAAATTAGGAAAAAAATGAAATTAGGTACAGGGAATTTTCTGGGATGATTTGGTGCATTTTCATACTTGTACTTCAAACTGGTCATGCAGCATGTGGGAAAGAGCAGGGAAGTACAAAGTTTGCAAAGGTTCTGGGTATTTCTTCAGGATATAAAACTGAAAGTCCTTTATAAAGTACTTTCATAAATATACACTGCTATGGCCTGTGGTTAAAAAAATAATCCATAGACATTACCAGGCTGAACTGGGCTGAGGTGAGGCAGGAGTTTTGTGGGGAGGGTGACAAAGAGCTTCTACTGAGGAGCTAGCAGGCAGGACTTCCCCCCAGTGTTCTGCTTGGCCCACACCATCTCCCTGGAGTAAACACCCCACTGAAGACACCTTGCAATTCTCTCAGCAAGGTGCAAAGCCAAGGTCCTGATTGGCAGTGATTGTTAAGGAAGGGAAGGGAGGGTGTCAAGAAGATGAAGCCAGGCTCTTCTCAGTGGTGCCGAGTAACAGGACAAAAGGCAATGGGCAGAATCACAAAACCACAGTGTTGTTACGGTTGAAAGGGACCTCTGGAGATCATCTAGACCAACCTCTCTGCCAAGACAAGATCACCTGGAGCAGCTTACATAGAAATGTGCACAGGTGGGTCTGGAATGTCTCCAGCGAGGGAGACTCCATGACCTCCCCAGACAGTCTGTTCCAGTGCTCTGCAACCCTCAATGTAAAGAAATTCTTCCTCGTGTTGGGTGAAACTTCTCGTGATTTAGTTCATGGCCATTGCTCCTTGTCCTGTCGCTGGGCACCACTGAAAAGAGTCTGGCACCATGCTCTTGGCACCTGCCTTGGAGACATTTACATGCATTAATGAGATCCCCTCCCAGTCTTCTCTTCAACTGACTAAAGAGCCCCGGCTCCCACAGTCTCTCCTCATGAAAGAGATGCTCCAGATCCCAAATCACCTTTGTGGCCTCCACTGGACCCTCTCCAGTATCTTCTTGTCTTGAGGATCCCAGAACTGGGCACAGCACTCCAGATGTGGCCTCACCAGGACTGAGTAGAGGGTGAGGATGACCTCCCTTGACCTGCGGGCCACACTCTGCAATGCATTCCAGGATCCCACACAAGGAATCCCTGGCCACAAGGACACATTTCCAGCTCATGTCAACTTGTCACCTACCAGGACTCACAGGTCCTTCTTTACGTGCAGGTGACCATGTACTGGAACAGGTTGCCCAGAGAGGGTGTGGAGTGTCCCTCACTGGAGATGTTCAAGAACCATCTGGACTTGATCCGGTGCAATGCAGTCTAGGAGACCCTCCTTGATCAGGGAGGTTGGATCAGAGCAGGAGGTTGGACCTGCTGTGGTCCCTTCCAACCTTACCCATTCTGTGATTCTGTGAATTTTCACAGGATATGGGTGATAATTCTGGTTAAATTCCAGTCCTGGTAATTGCACGCTACCTGTAGGAATTCCTGCTGCTGATTCACCTGTGAAAGCCACAGTGGTCCCAGGCAGAGCCACCGAGGATTGTCACAACAGGCTGCATAACTGGCTTTGGGGTGGGGCTGTTTCAGGGATTCTTGCTGATGTGTTTTGTGTGGGATTTAAACATTTACTAGGCCAGGGAGACTGAGCATAACTGTTTAGCTCAGTTGTTAGCATGGTCACAAGAGAGAGAAGAAACTTGAGCTCCATTTCCTGATTCATTTGAGTCTCTGGAGCACATCTAGGACCCAGAGCCTTTGCTGAATAGTGAATAATACTTTCTGCGTCAAATGTAGGTACTAAAAGTGCTTAGATCATGATCTGTTTGCTCCTATAGGTGTCCAGATGTAAAGCTTTAGGTAGTTTGAGGCAGTAGTAACAGGGTGGGAAATTGTGAATCAAATACTGTGCTAACAGGACTCTCAGGCAGCAGAGCAGCACCTCTACTCTTTGTGCAAGAGATCCTATGAAATAAGGTAATGCACAAGAAAGCACTGCAGCTAGTGAGAAAGAAAGAGGCTTTCAGGTATAGTGATTATGATGGCCAGTCAAGAACAGGGTGTCTGAGTTCTCCTGCTACATTTAATTTATGGTAAGCAGAATAGCTTCAAAAAGGGGTATCCCTATTAAAAAAAAAAAAAAGTCCCTGTATTTTTGTGGTTAGGACGCTTCTAAAAAGTGTGCATTTGAATCACCTTGGAAGACACGAATTTAAGTCTGTTCCCTGCTTGCATCTCAGGTAGGTGCTCAGAACACTTCTTTTTCAGGGCTACAAGACTGGGTCCCCCATGGTACAGGGAGGGACACCTTGCACACAAATGTCAGCATGGCTTAAAGGTAGACCAGGCATGTAGCACCATTGCAGTACCTGATGGTAGGGGTGTGTCCTGCACAAAAGGACACATACATGGAGAACTTGTCACCTGGAGAACCTTACCACTGCTCGAAGAGATGCAGACCTGGTGCCTCCTTGATACTTTGCGGGTGAGCAGAGGTTTGGAGATGTCTGAATTGGTGGTTTTTCATTACCTATCCACAGCATGCTTGAGCAGATACTGCAAGGAGTCTTTCAACATGTGAACTCACAGGAAGGCTTTTCTTTGCAGCTCCTTTGGAGCAGATGAAAATGCTTTGCTTTCTAAAATAAACTGTTCTCAGTGTCTTTTGTAAAGCTGGCAAAGGAAGAAGATCAACCTCAGTCCACATTCTCTTCTTCTAACTTTCCCAAACAGACATTAAAATAAAACGCCCTTTACTAAACATTAGGTAGGCTTTTTCCTTTGATGACTCTGCTCCCAAAAGGCAGCTCAAATCCAGGAAACATGAGGAAAGATTCAGCCACTTGAAGGTGCAGATTTCATTGTTATTGTTTGCCAGTGAAAGAACAACAATGCATAAGAAAACATGTATATTAAATAACACTAATTGCATTTATAAAGAGCACCAGGCATCCTATAAAAACTTGTTGCCCAAATGTGTCTGTAACAATTTATCAGCAAATTATCTTCATACAAAAGAGTCAAAGCAATTAGCTGGGGGCTGGCTGAGCTCTGCACTCCTTTCACATGCTGTGTAGTAAAACAGACCACCAAAAAACCCCAATTCTGTGTATCTCAAAATGCTAGGTCAGTGATTCAGCTGTTTCACTAGGGTCTTTTCTGTGTTAATTTGCCATATTTTAGAAAGCATGTTACACCTTATACATTTTTTCACCTTCTCTTCTTTCACTGCCCCTGCTATGGTTTGGCTACATGTGCCTAAGAGTAAACCCCCTGAAGAAGATCTTGCATTAGCTAGAACAGAATCAACAAACAGGTTTCACCTGAAAGTGGACAGACTTATTCTCCAGGTTAAGGCTGATTTTTATTTATTTATATTTTTAAGCTTCTTTGACCGACAGGTAAGTAAAAACCTAACTATGATAATGAAATAAAATTGACTTACCCTGCCTGTTTCAGTTTTGGTTTTGTGGTTTTAAGTTAGTGATTTCATTTAATATAACACTTACACCACCATCTGATTTTGAAGATACCAAAAGAAGAGCAAATGGCAGATATATGGTATTTTCCCTTTTAAGAGGTGTTGTAATTTTATACATTAGGATAACACCTGTGGATCAAACCACTCTGAGCTTTGGATAACTGCAGACTGGGAGTATTGTGAAGATGTGACTACAGATTCAATTACACTTCTTTCCAAGAAAATGTATCTAAGTTATAGTGGCTGATTTGTGTTTTTATAGGCTGGAACTGTGTTATTCATGGGATGTGGAGTATAACGTTGATTTTGTGTTTCGACTCTTCAATTCTTCTGGAAATGCAAAGAGAGGAGAAAGCAATTTGGCTCTTGCTCTTCACAGATGGGAAGATATGGTCTTTGATCTTAATGTTAGAACTAGCAATCAAATGCTGATTTCCTGGCTTTTAATGTGTGAATGAGTTGAAAGATGCTCTTGACTAGGCTAACAAGCCATGTGTAGTGGGTGAATGATGCTTCGTGTAGCTCATTCTCGACACATTTATGATATAAAACAAATGTATGAAGGTCTTTTGATCCGTGAGCTAAGGCTGCCTATGTTTACAGAGACAAGGCAGGAGTATTTGGAGGTTTTGAAAAGTATCCACCTGCACTGTTGTTTCCCTGCCTTTACTCTGGTTTTGCTTATCTTTCTGTTTGCTAGCTACAGTGCTTTCTGCTAGAGCAGTGTTAATACTCACTTCATGCGAGCTTCACTATTACACCTCCCCTGAGTGGAAATAGCATGGTGAAATCTTGTTAGACCTATGGCGTCTATGTTTGAGCTTGGGAAAGCACAGGGCAGCTCTTATGGCCATGCAGCTGCACAAAACCTGCTTGTTTCCTCTTTATCAATGAACGGCACCAAGTGCTCAAGGAAGTCAGCAGCTGTATTTTGCTTGGAATTATATGTGAAGGAGGATCCTCCTTCTTGTCATTTTATTTATCACTAACAGCCATTTTAATTTCTTCCCAGTGGCAATTATACTGTATCACCACATCTAAATCAGAAATGACACTCTAGTGGTTATATTATGTTGACTGGGCATCACCTAATTTTTAAGTGGCATTCTTGCCCCATCATTGTGATTATATCCCTTTCCAATAAGTAATGTAAGAAAAGATCTACATAATGGGAAAACATACATATTAATATATTCCATGACAAACATGTTAACTTTACATATTAATCATGGTAAACAGAAGTCATGTTTTACATTTTTCCTCTTCAGTACACTGTTCTCTTGACAGCTTGCTTTCCCTCTGGTTCTATTCTTTCCAGTCCTGGTGTACATTCCACTGCCTCTGGTCACCCTGTTAGTTGCAGAAGGAGAAGGCAGGTCACATCAGTCTGGTTAAAGGGAAAAAAAAAAAGAAAAACAATGCTACTGGATAACGCAATATTGCTGCTCTCCTCATTGCATTCAGGTCTGCACAAAGGGACTTGAATATGTGCAATAAACATATGTGTGTGATAATGAGATTGTTGGTGGAAAGTCATCTTGAAAAGACAAGGAGCAATTAAGCTTGCTTACTTATACAAGTTAGAATGACAAGATGCCAGTGCTGGCCCCGCTCATCCATATAATAGGGTTCTCCTTCCCTGCTTAGCTGTTCTGGGAGAAGCATTTCCTGTCAAACCTCTGCCATGACTCCGCCATAAAGCAATCTGCCTTCCTCCCTTTCATACACCATTCATTCTCACACTCGCATCACTGTCCTGATTTCAACTGAATGCCTGCTAGCAAGCACCTGTATTAGAATAATTTAAGAATTCAATGCAAAGCCTTCGTATAACTGAGCATTTATTTGTATTGGTGTACTCTCTCGTCCGATTTTAATTGAATATTTAAAGATGTCAGTGGGGAGATGTGCAGGTTGCTCACAAATGCTTAATAATGCGATGTATGGAGTCAACAAATAATGCACCTTTCGTTTGCTATCTAGAAGATTTAGATAGGATATCTTGGATGCTATTGACAACGAGGGAAGTGTGGAACAATAGGAACATATGATAGTGTTAGATAACAATAGCTATCCTTATGCATCTTGAATTGAATGATGAAGCCATCAATTAGAGAAATAGCCCTCTGAGTATATATCATCGACAAGATGAATACCAGTACATTGCATTTCTGGGTGGAGATCTTAGTGATCTGTAATTCAGAAAGGCAGTGAATAGTATACACATTCTTTTGAAAATCAGAAATCTTTTGCCCATATTTCTTTGGGTTTGGTGTTTGGTTTTTTTTTAGCTACAAGACTCTTTCAGATACTGAAGGTACTTGTACTTTATATTAATACCTTAAACAGTGTTTTCTCAGCTAGTTTTAAGATGCCATTCTTCTTCACAGTAAGCATATTTAGTGGACACTCTCAGGGCTTAAAGAGTATGAGGAGCAGTTCTTTCTAGAGCTGTCTGGTCTCTTAATTAATTCTTACATACAGGCATGGGGATCCATTCACACCCTATGAACTCTAACAGAGTCCCTCTCCACAGCAAGGAGGAGACCTGGCATACATTCCTTAGATGCCATAGCCTCTATTTTCAACCTAAATTTTCTCGTGTTCTCTTTGGAATGTCTGAAAATTTCTATCCCCTCTGCCTCTCCCAGCTTTGGGTGGGAGGTTTTTTTTGTTTGTTTTGTTTTGTTGTTGGGTTTTGGGTTTTTGTTTTTTTACAATAATCATTAGTATTATTTATAGCGGAGAAGCAAAAGAAAGAAAAGTTAAAGAGACAGAAGTTGAATTATAGTAAGTAAGGAATTCTCAGCTCTTGCAGTTTCCAGTTAATCAGTTCCACTTCTTATACTTACATTTCAAAGTGAGTAAATATTCCATGGTCAGGGCCAAAATTTATTCTTGGATCTTTACATAGGTACCAAAATGTACAGCAGCAGCATTAGACAGTGAAAATAGCTCTGTAGGGGAATAAAGAAAAAATATGAGGAAAGACTATAATTAATGGAGTGCTCAACTAACTATAAAATACAATTTAAGGAATGAAAATAAGCATTCATGACCATTATCTGTATTTTTACTATTTTTGGTTGAGTTTTTTTTTTTTTTTAACGTGGACTCCTTTGTGTGAAAACAGCTTTGTGATCTAAATGTTTAAGTCCTCTTCATGTTTGTTTGCTTGTACACAGAAGGTCATTATATTAAAAAATGGATCCTACCAGGCATGCCAGTGATTGTTTCAGCGAAGAATTTCTAGAGCCTTAGGGGATAAAAAACAGTCACTGCCTTTCCCAGAAGCATCTGAAAGGGCTAATGAAGTTTGGTGGATCTCAAAGGTATTGACAATATATGGCCTGATGAGGGTAAGAAAAAGTTCAGGTCTTTCAGGAAAACAGCAGGTAAAAGAAATTTCTGTAGCTTTCCCCCTTCTAAATCTAATCAAATGAAACCACCTACAGGCCAATAAGCTTCTTGAGTGCACTTTGCCCTGGAAAAAGTGTTGTATTATCACCCAAAATATAAATAATGCAATAAAAGAAAATGGTTGATGTCTTCTTAATGAGCTATTGTTAAGGCACCCTTCGCTCTTATCTCTTTTCATAGCCTGATGCAAAGAGCAGCATTCAGTGGTCGAGAGCATATTTTGAGTGCTGCTAGGAAAGTACAAATGAGAAAACAGGTTTAATTATACTGCTTACTGCATCAAGAGGTCCATGTGGTTTGACCGGCTGTGTTAGGACACCCTGTAATTTGGAGGAATTCTCTGTGCACTGGCACCATAAATGCACTGCTATCAAAAGGATGGTTAATAATCTAAAGCTGGCTGTTAACATTGCTGGAGCTGGTGTCTATAATTTCTGTGAGTGACCTGAATGACTCTGCAATGAAAGACTGAAATGTCACTCTCCTCCTTTACTTTGTTTGCCTTGAGCAAAGACTGCTCCAGATTGTGTACATCCACCAAGGTCCAAATGATGAAAGGGCAGTGCATAAGCATGGATTCAAGGCTCAGCTAAATCTCCCTGCTCTGGCAGAATAGTAGGGAACATGAGGAAGAAGGCACGGGTGAAAAATAAGATGATCTCCTCTGGAGCAGCTTCCACTGTGGCTATCTTTCCCCATCTTTGAGCAAATAAAAGTGAGCCTGGCTGTAGGGACCTATAGGCTCTCCCCTGCTCTCTTAGCTGCCAGCCACAAGTAAATCAGACCTGATGCCTGTGGCTAAAGGCAAAGCAAATGGTTTCCATTATCCAGGTATTTATTTTGCACCTGCTTCTGTGACATCTGTGTAATAACAGTTACGTATGACAAAAGGTAGTCTGACCTGACTTCGAGTATTTCATTGCTTTTTTGCATTGTGCTGACTGAGCAAGCAAGCAGGGGGCTCATATTCCTCATGGGAGGTAGAACTGTAGAATCGTTTAGTTTGGACAAGACCTTTAAGATCATCAAGGTGCCACAGACCATCCAGCTGAGACACCTGTGGAGTGGCAAGTGCAAAGACCTTTGCTGTCAGGAACCTTAAACCCTTGTTTCTGATGTGCCTCATTGGTACAGTTCAGATGCAGTAAAGGAGTAAAATACTATCAGTAAATTTCAGAAAGTTCAGTATTTGCATTTCATTTGGAAACCTATGACATTTTGGCATATTTTCACTGGAAGGCCAGAGCAAGGCTGATTGAAGATCAGTGTCGGCATTAAAATATACAAGGTATGGAGAGCTGATGCGCTTCAGAGCAAAGCCAGCCTGCCAGGCACAGAACATGGGCAACCCTGGGACAGAGCATAGGACTGTTAGGGTAAGTGGTTTTTTTAAATACAGCAGTGAACGAAGAGATAAAGTCACCCACAACACTCTGAAACTGTATCTTCTTGGAGTGACAGATTCTTAGAGCAAATATGCTTGTTTTCAGACCTTCGTTCATATTGCCTGATGTACAACTGCCAGAACTGGGGGTTGTTCAACCTTTTCACTCTACTGTGTGGCAGATAGGAAAGCACTGGAACAGCAACATTCTCTATATTCTCTCTGGTACAGTATGGGTAGTTTTCAAGGACCAAGAAACCTTTCCATCATTTGGATAAGTATGGTTGTCAGCTGTACTCTGGAAAAATTATTATGAGAATGGCCTGAATGACCATTCCCCTCCAGCCATCATGAAGGCACTATCAAAATTTTGTTTACTGAAAATGTTAAAGAGGTACTGCTGCCATTTATATATGACTGCTAAACTTCTGACTCTATTTCTGGAAGCAAAGAAATAATTGCTTTCACCTTCCCACCTTGCATTGTCTGTAATTAGTTGAAAATGTGACATAATGCCAGGAAGATGGAATAAAATAATCTAGAAAGCAAGGACACTGGCATTAGTGCTCACTGCAGTATATTTGTGAAGCACTTCTGTTAGATTTAGGATTGTATCTGATTTACATGGGAGGGGGGAAAGCCTGAACTCATCTGAGCTGAAGCAGACTGGCTTTTCTCCAGTCACCTGAAGACACCACTATCAACATCCCTTTTTTGCTCCTGCTAGATACAACCCTCGTCTCTACAGCATCTTTTATCTACAGCCCACCACTCATCTAGCAGGATTCTAGTTCATACCATGTGACCCAATGCTGAAATGTTTTGCATTGCTACAATTTCAAGTTTGTGGAAAAGGAGGACTATTTGGCTCTTTCCTCTTTGCACCATGATGCGTGTTTTGTGACTGCTGAACATGGCAGCTTTTCACAAACAAGAAAGGAAGAAATGCAAAAGAAGTTGCCTCATCACATCAACAGAATGAAAGACACTGAAAATTAAATCACACAGGCGGAAAAAGATCTTGGTGGATTGTTTTGGGTTTTTTTCCCCCGTGTAGCTAAAAAAGATCTCTCATGTTGAAAAGAAAAATTATCTGTTTCTGTGGTAATATGTAAACTGTATATATGTGCCATAAATCTACTCAAATTTCGTTGCAAGAGCATATAGGCAAACCTCTGTGCTTTTTAGGTTTACATATATTACAAGACAACTTGACCTACCCCCGGCTGAAAAGGGAGAGAAAAGCTTGAAACACTTCCAGCAGCCCCCCTCTCTATTACTATTTTCACCCTTTATTTTTTGTTGGGAGTAGGGAGGGAGGCAGAGAGAAAGAGGGAGAAGGGATGAAAAAAGTAGCTATCAAGTAAGTTAAGATTGTGACTTACAGGAGTGAGGGGAAAAGCTGTTTTTTGAACTAGGATGGACAATAATCTGTCCCTCACAGCCCAATTCATTTACAGAAGAATACCTGGGAACTGGAGGTTTGCCTTTTTAGCAGTTCCTCCAGAGCAAGGTTTGCTTTGCCACCACCCATCATCCAAGAGCTCAGAACTTGCAAAGCTGCTGCCATTGCCACCATAGCTCTTACAACATCACTGACAGCAAACACTGAACTGAATTTCCCAAGACTTTGGGAGTTATCTGGAGGCCCTGGGAAATTTCACTACAGCTTGAGGTTAGGCAGGTCTGTGTGTTAGAACTGTTTTTTCCAGCAGCATGAACACACACAGAAATAAGAGCCAGGTTCTCCTCAGAGACTGTTTTTACGCTGTTTCAAGAGCGTTATTCTTGTTCCTCATTTACATTCCCAGGAGAAGAAACTGACTCAATATCTCTCTTATTTGTAGGCACTTGTGATAGCAGATTGAGGTTTCCCAGCTCAGTAAGAAGTCAAATGATACAGTAACTGACTCTGCATCTCGATTACTCAGGATACAGGAAAAATAATGTATGTTATTCACTTTCATCTGGCTACTCTTGCCACACCCTATGCAGGAAGGAAAGGTACATTATGCTACTTGTATGCAGGGGTTATTTTGAAAGTAACACGACCCAAGGAGAACCCCTCATTAGGGCTTCAATGAGGGATTACACATAGGTGTCAAGGGGCAAATAAGCCAGGCGTTTTCAGCATTATTCTTGTTTAATGTTATGAAACGGCTTTCAAAACTCTGGATGCAAATAAAACTTTCCAATAGGCTGCCAGGAACAGTCATACCAATAATGCCATGCCAATGTGAATGAAGCCGGAGTGTTTTTCTTTGTAGCAATCAGACATGCCACACAATGCATTTCTGTAGAGTTCTCTTTCTTGGGTGGTTGAAATCACTTGGCTGGCAGCCTCGTGCCTCCCAGCTCACCTGAGGCATGCTGTAATCAGCCAGAACCGCACTGCATGTCATGTCTTACTGCTTCCAGAAAATATACAAATTTCCTTTCCTTCTATTCCCTTTGTGAATGAGTCCCTTAGGGGTATGGTTTTAAGACAGAGCACAAGAAGCCTTTGCACAGATCCTCGTAACGCATAATGAGATTTGTGTGCCTGCCTACTTTCTCTGAAAATGAACCCTAGAACAGCAGAAGTGACTTGGTCTGGCACTCGCTTGGTCCTTTTGACCTCCCTCCTGTGACAGAAGAGAAAGACTTCCCCCTCCTCTTACAGAAAGCCTGGAGGGTAGGTTTTTATTATGTGCTGTCTGGTCTTGCAGCAAACAGAGACATTTCTTGAGGTTTTTAGAGTCATCAACTCCAGTTCTGAAGAAAGATATGTTTGTTGAGCACTTCATGGGATAAACTGGTCTTAAGACTACAGGTGCAACCAGTCTGCATATGAAAGAAGGCTTGAATGCAGAGTTTTTGCTTCAAAATGACATCAGAAAACATTGTTAAGTCCCAGATAGCTAACTGCTTATGACAAATAGAAAAGTTTCACCTGAAGAATAGATGCCAAGAGCTCATGCTCTTTCTGAGCCTTTTTTTGTTATTACTCCACCCTGCAGTACTTAGTGAAGTGGCTCAGTGAAAATTCCCCTACAAAGACTCATGTAAGCGGGTTGTACACAGCACATTTATTATGTTTTTTTGTAAGACCTACAAAAAAAGTCAGAGAAACATGCTATAAGCCACCACCAAAACCTCTGAGCTGTTATGGATTGTGGGAAGGTTTCTTGCAGCCTGCCAGGATCCATGCTGAGTGCCTGGGGAGCTGAAAACTGCTCTTGTCCTGTGATAAGGGCTTTACATGAAGCAGGCTCTGCTGGAGGCACAGCAACTTACAACTTGCGTTGAACCAGCACTGCCAAAATGCCCCTTATAACCAGCATCAATTGAAGTGATGTCAAAAATCCTCCTGCCCTATAACCTAAGTAAAGAATGTGAGTTTAAAGGGGAAATATACATTGGAAAGTATAACTGAGATCAAGGTATTGTGTGCCTAAGCCATGTACACAGAATTCTGTCTCTCACTGAGAATCAGCAGGCTGTACCTCAGAGTTTCTTGGGTTTTGCCTTGGGCCTGGTCTAGATGTACTTTTGCACTAGGAAAACACAGTAAGTGCAGTAAGTGTTTACCCCCTCTGACATTACCATTTCATCTGGTCTAATAAGATCCAGCTTTTATTTATGTGTGTATCTGCGCCTGTGAGAGGCAGGAAGAACACACCAGCTGGGGAGGAAAAAGGAAGAAGAAAAAAGAAAATATTCCCGGGTACCTACTCAAGGAGTTAATGCATTGGGGCATATGTGAAGGAGTTAAAACACTATGCAGGTACAGATCCTGTGGCAATTACAAATGTTATTGAAATAAAAACCAGAAACAGGAAGCCAAAAAACAGGTCCCTAAGGCAGGCATCTGTCTTAAATGATATCATTTGTCAAGTTTCCAGCATTTTGTGGTTGTGAACACAAAAAGAAGTTCTGTGTTACACTAAGGACATTACATACTCATTAGTTGGAATGTTCCTGAAGTACATAATACAGGATTTTCATTTAATAAGAAGCAGCTACTTGCAACTGCATTGCACATAAAATAAATCCTGGGCATGCTAATTGCCATTCAAGGATGTTCTACCTAATTTTTGACAGGTTTTTCTTCCCCTCCCCCCTTAGACTACACTGTAAAAATTGTAAGCAGAATGTATTACTAAAGTTTTAAAATCTTTGGAGAACATTTTCTTATTTCTGAAATCTGAATTTCTTCAATCATGAATTATGAAGGTTTTAATGTAGATATTAAGAAAAAAAGGAATAAAACAAGTTATCTACAGGAATATTGTAGCAAGAAGTGAAGTGGTAAGAAAGTAAAATGCATACACATACATATACGTGCGTGTCTCTTGGTACAATAACTCTCCAAGTCATCCCCCACCGTCTCAAAGAACAAACCTAGCTTTAATTAATTGGTTTAGTTCCTCTATCTGAACACTATTAGTGCATTAGTTTTAACTAATATATAAGCTTCCCCCTCGCTGCCCTGCCAGTGACCTTAAGCTTCACATGGTAGGAAAGCCACTTGCTGTAGAATAGAAAAGTAATTTATCCACCATGATTGTTCAGCCCTGGCCCCTCTGTAAAACAGCAACTGACAATTGTGCTGTGTTATGGATGGTACGTTTGTGGTGTGTACAATAGTGTGCAGAGCATCAAACTCACTTCCCTGAACACTGCAGGCAGGATTTGAAAAGTGATCGCAGAGAGAAGCGACCACTTGCTGAGTGATGTCCCTCCATTTCCAAATCTTTTTTTTCCAAGTAGCTCCCCCCATTTTTTTTTTCCCAAAAGAAAGATCAGTGTTGTTTTCTCAGCTTAAGTAAGAGCAGTATGTAGTTTTCCACTCATAAAAGTATGTCATAATAATAACAATGAAAAAAGAGGTTAGATTGGTTTTATTTTACCTGGGATTTCCCTGCTTCTTTCCACATTTCAGGATTTAGCATATTCTCTCAAAACATAATAAATTTCTATTCTGTAGCTTAAGGGATCCATCAGTTAAAATGTTAGTCTTTCATCTTTATTACCCTCCCATTAAAATGAAAGAAACCGGGACACACTTCAGTTTAGAAGAAGCAATTTAGTTGGTAATGTCCTTACTACTCAAGTCTTTACAAAGAGAGAAAGTGCATTATTGCTTATATTTCACACATCTATCTGCATAAGAAGCAACTAAAGCTTTCAGACACATACGATATTAAATTTAATAATATTCTTTGATTAGATTATTTTATTACAACATTTTTCCATTACTAGTCATTTCCCGTACACATTTACATTCATAAAACCTGCAGGTTTCTCTTTGTTTGTATGTGTTTATATGTATTCATAAAGCAAGGAAAAGATTTTCTGGTTTGCTACAGCTGTTAGATTCGAAAAGAACAGATTAATAACTAGCCACCACGTAGGACTAGGTTTTCTTGTACACTGCACCAGTAACCCTTTGCTATAATGAGGACACAAAGAGGCTCACATCAGGCTGCTCCTCTTCTTCATAACTCAAAAGCGTCACAGTGGCAATAGCCTCTAGTGCTATTTGTCTTTAGTGCAGTTGTGACACTTCGGCATGATCCATAATTTGGCAGCTATTTACCGTGACATTTCCCTTCAGTGCAGCCATAACATTCAGTGAAGCCATTATTTGGTTCCATTTACCATATAAATTGTATTGTCGTGCATGCATGCTAGCAGCTACATTAGGTACCTGAAAATGAGTAAATCTTGTAAAATAGATACTAACAGCTATTCAGCAGAGAAATTTCTTTACTCCTCAGACAGAAGTAGGAATATATATAATATCTGCAAACTTTTCCTTGAGAGATTGTAATTATCTGTATTTACATGACACAGCAGTTACTCATATCCACTTTCTAAATATACATTTTATGTGTATATACGTTACACACATTTGCACGCATACAAACATACAGCAAACTATTGCTTGGTAGAAACCCAACTTAATTCAAAAAGGTATTAGGAGAATCCAGCATAGCAATTAAGTAGGAAGCATATCTGTAAAATGTGCTGAGGGTTGCAAGCCAGGAGAGAGCGAGTGAGTACGTGTGTGTCCGTGTGCGCGTGCGTATGCACACATGTGACAGACTCAGGAAAAAAGCCAGCTCTTCATCTAGTTCTTTGTTGTTTTTCCATGGAAGCATATGTGTGTAGGGAAGGGAAATTCAGTTATTAGCCTCAGCAAACAATGTCAGATTCCTCTGTAGCAAATTCATTTAGAAAGGTAAAATTAGGATGTAGTGCTAGCAACCACATCTCAATGAGCTGCTATTATTAATAGTATTATTATTTAAATCCCTGCTCTCTACATATAGTATACTTAGTACTTCCAAGGCAAATGTATTATTATTTTTAATCATTTAAGTCCCCACTGTGCACACAGCTCTTAATACACCTTTTTTGCAAGCATATTAAGTGTATTGTTATTAATCCCTTGCTGTGACTCTACAGTATTTCTTTTCCTTGTATGTTCAATGTCCTATCATCATTTAAACCTCTCAGTGTGTGCATGCCATATACATTTTCCTAGCCATCTAATATTTAAACATTATTTAAATCCATCATAGCTTACTTATTCAAAGTCAGCCCTGCTCTCACAACTGTAAGTTTGCAGAATATATTTTTAAATAAAGAGAAGTTGAGTTTTTTCACACTTGCTGCAAGCCAAAATTTATTATGAAACTCATCAAAATGGCTTTATCTGCATGTTTAAGAAATACTTTTCACCCTCTCTCCATTGATAACGCTCTCTTTCAGCAATTTAAAGAATAAAAGTCGTATCTTTAAAAACAAAAATTACTTCTTCATTCCATATTCATTCATGGAAGAGTTGTCATGTTGATCCTGAGCTACCCCTTCAGCTTAACACAGACATTTGACAAAAAAACCCAATCCCAGTGACCATAGCCTGACCTAAACACCAAAAGGGCTACGAAATTTGAACATTGGCTATCCAAGTTATGCATATAACAAATGTAAACCTTTTATTAATTCTGTGATCAGTATGAAAGTGCTAAACAACAATCTGAAGCCAAAATTAAAATGAACAACATGTCATATCTGAATATATATGTGTGAAACTTCCAAAGGTTCCTCTCTTCCCCTATTTTGATTAGTGAAGAAACCTGGGGCAGTTGCAGTATGCAATGTTATATACAAAGTAACATACTAAAAAGAAAGTAGAATGTATGTCCAGACAGAATCCTGTTACGGGAAGATTTTTGTAATGACAAAAACATATGGAATTCACTGCCTCAAAACCACCAAATCTACTGAACTGACAAGTGATCAACACATCTGAAAATTGGGCCACTTGGACGGGTTTTGGCATTTGACTGCAGGAATTTAATTTGAAAAAATTGTTACTCATGCAACTCTTCTGTATGTATCACAGATGAAACCAATTGTATTTTTTTTTTATTTGCAACAGTACATCCCAAACAACATTGTTTTTTCAAGATGAATTTATTGACCAAGGACTTCACCTTATCCCTGAACAAGAAAAGACATCACGTGCCTAGGAATAAAATGCTGAGAACTTTGCATGCTATGTATAGTACTTGACTGTTTGTATCTCTCTAGCATTCAGCTGGAAGGCTGATATACCTTTCTAATTATGCAAAACACAATAGTTGTATTATCAGAGATGAAAGAGGAATTACGTTTCTAACAGCAGAACTTACTTAAAACAAAAACCATGGTGGTTTGATGCTCACCTTGAGTAAAAGAGAAAAATGGTAACAAAGACTCAATCCATTCTGCCTTTCCCCAAAATCCACCAAAGTGAGACTAAACCTAGTAGTCAGTCATGGCTCAAGAAAGGGACAGTTCTCCATTGTACACAACTCTTTATGATTCTAATGACATATGTACTAAAAACATTGAGAATGCACTAAATCAAAATTAAAAATATTTTCCTGTCTGGACTACTGAATAAAATGTATGTTTTCCTATGTTACAATCAAAAATGTTGTGTACAGTCAGTCCTGAATAATGCCCTAAAATTAAGTTTACCCTGGATTTTTTCCTTCAAGTCCTAGACATTATCAGTCTATCATTATGTTTATTATGAGGCGTATGATGTTAGGAAATTTCCATCTCTTCAACAGCATACAAATGAATGTAATTTCAAAAGATGTGGCAAAATTGGCCTTTAAGATCTTAAAAGTTTTCTATGGAAAAAAAGATGTAGAGCAAGCAGTTTCAAGTATTTTATTGTTCTGGAAAATATTATGCTTCTAGCTGGAATTCCCACTGTATGTACCATTAATACTATCCACTAGGTGAGGAAGAATTTTTGAAACTTTACAAAACCCTTTAACTGCACCCACTAGAAAATCTATGGCTGAGCATCAGTGCATGTACCAGGTATTGTGACTATATATTTAAAATGGTCCTGCTGTTTGTAACAGGGCTTCTGCACATGCAGTGTTTGGTAAAAGTAGAAGTAGCGGCCTGATTATGGGAAGTCCCTTCAAGAATGATCAGTCAAATAACTCTGCAAAACAGAATATCTGAAAAAGAGCTAGTCAGCAAGAAACATATAAATATGAATAAATGCCACGAATATTTAAATAGCTTTTAAAACTTTATTTAATCTTCAAAAAATATACAGGGCCTGAACACACATGAACATGGCTCAAAATCCCACTCCAATAATCTTTAAATATGGACTAAAGGGGAGACTGGACAATAAACAGAAATAGTGGAAAATGAGCAGGCAACAAAATGAGACTATATTGCAACTTGTAGTTAAAGATTTAAAAGAAAATTGCACAGCTGTTTATAATTACAAAATACAGGATTAAAAAAAAAAAGTCAAGTTGCTTAATATTACTGACATATCAAAATTGGAGGATAAATTTCCCTGTGTAACCAGTCAAGGAATATTACTATGATCCATGATGCAACTGAATTATGATTATCATGTTTGTGACAGAAAATCAAGAGCATTTTTTTTCCCAGAAACTTCAAAAGATTAATAGAGCAGCCCAAAGATACAACTCTTTACTTATTCTTGTTCTAACAATTTTATTTTTAAATCAGGGAATCAAAATTGCTGAAAGATTTTTTTCTGAGCTGAACTACATATGAAGTCTTATCAAATCAGGCTGACAGACTAAATCTGCCTCTGCATCAAGACTTATTCTGTCAGGAACAATGTTCTTGTCTCACGCTAACCTAAGTGACAGTATCAAACACAGGCCCATTATGTCCCTGCTACAGCCACTGATTTAAACACTTTTAAGAAAATAAAAACAAACAAAAACCCAAAACCAAAAAAAAACCTCACCCAACAAACAAACAAAACCCTGCTAACAAACCCACCCCTTTTTATTAACACTTTAATGCTGCTTTTTAATATAATATCCATCACTAAGCTTAAAAAAAGAAATTGTTTCTAGTAAATCTGAGGCATAAAGTGCCCATTTTCTCTCTTCTGATTTATATCATTGTTCTGTTTTTACAGCTTACTGTTGACAGAGTGAGGTAATTCAACTACAATTTTTCCAATGTTTTTTCCCATGTACATGTAATCTACAGCACGGAATACAGATTCCAAGCCAGTGAACTTGCCCTCCGGAGACATGTCTCCAAAGTCCACCTCACAAACCAGGTCTCCTCTTTCATACATCTTGAGCAAATGCTGCAGAGCCATTTTGTAGTCAGAAAGGTAATGGTTCAAGAAGAAACCCCGGACGCTGGCAGACTTCTTCAATAGTTTTGCTGGCAATAACTCTGCTTTAATGGGCTGGAGGCCAGTAGGGTTTTGGTAGCCAGCGATAAACCCAATGACTATCAGGCGCCCTTTGATAGCCAAGGCATTGAGAGCCAAGTCGAACATCTTTCCTCCAACAGATTCATACACCACATCCACACCTTCGGGGTAGTCCTTCCTAAGCACAGATTCGACATTTTCAGTTTTATAGTTGATCGTACGGTCACAGCCAATGGATTTCAGAAAGCCACCCTTTTCATCACTGGAGCAGGTTCCAATTACATGGCATTTTGCCTTCTTTGCAAGCTGCACAGCGAACTGGCCCGTTCCTCCAGCCGCCGCTGTCACCAGAACCTTCTTGCCTTCAGACAGGTCTCCCAGCTCTTTCAAACTGAGGTATGCAGTTGCGCCACTTACCATTAAAGTGAGAAACTCGGGTTTGACTGAGGGTAGAGGGACTGCTTGTCTGGCAGGCACAACTGTGTATTCAGCAAAGGAACCTGCTTTCACATAGGCCACAGCTTGACCCACTGTGTAATCTGCACTAGCACTGAGTCCTAATGCTACCACATCACCAACACCTTCAAAGCCTATATCAAAGGGGGGTTTAACCGAGGCGTCATATCGACCAGCTGAGTAGTTTATATCAGATGCATTAATGCCGACAAATCTAGAAGAAAACAAAAATGTATTAACGAGATTTACTCCTTTACCAAGTCTTCATTGTATGAGAAACCTTCAATCCAAATTTGTGGGACAAGTACAAGATTTGCTGCGATTATCTGTATATTTGAATAATGAGTACACTCCAAAGACTGCTTTCATCAGACTTCCGTAGTTTCCATTCTGTTATTCTAGAATTACAGACAAATTTTCTAAACAAAAAGAAACAACAAAAAGCTGTAAAAAGTAAAACCCAAGCCCGAAACAAAACAAAAAAAATCCTTTATGTTTTCCTTAGGTCCACTTGACCAAGCTAAACAAGCTGAAAATAAATCTCTAAAAGATTAAAGCATGAAAATTAATTGACCACTTCATACAAGATGTGAAAACACTGAAGAATAAAACATGCAGAGCGGTAAATATGTGGATTCTGGCAACAAATTTACATTTTTGAATATAATAATACTGTTAATGACTAATGATCATATTAACTATCGATGTCATTTGCAAGGTCATGTTACTGTAGGCAAGTACTTTTTAATTGATGGAGTCACTACAGCAAATTTGCCTTTTGATGTAGCTAATGTCAATGTTAAAATATTTTTCTTTATATAAATTACTTGCAACACATCAAAACAACCTTGCACAGAAGGAGTAAAACTGT
Organism: Corvus hawaiiensis; assembly: GCF_020740725.1. Taxonomy (NCBI): domain Eukaryota; kingdom Metazoa; phylum Chordata; class Aves; order Passeriformes; family Corvidae; genus Corvus; species Corvus hawaiiensis. The sequence goes on along the minus strand of NC_063242.1, from coordinate 7,118,700 downwards.
AAAACTGAAAATCAAGTCCTACTGACCTCTAACAGGTGAAAATGGATGGTAATTATTTATTATTTTTTAAGAGAAAGATGGAGACATTCTCACAACTTGATTAAGCACTAGGAGATAATATCTAAAACAAAGTTATGATCTAGCTCAAATGCAAAGACTATTTTTTTTTTTTAAGTAACAGTATCTTTCCACAGGCAAAAGAAGAGAGACTGGGGGAGGTTCTGCTAACTGGAAAATGTAAAAAACACATGAAACAGCAAGTGCCAGGACTGTTACTACGCGTGGATGTGACAACCCAAAAGGTGTACTTGACACCATGAAAAAGCTGCAGAAGTAGGCAAACAGTGCACTTTTAATTGTTGCAGTTAGCAACAAGCTCAACTCGTATGTGTGTGTACTTTTAAATTGCTTGCACACAGAGCGAGGAGAACTAAAACCGCTTTGCTCCTTTTGATTTCCTTCATTCTTTACAGCATGGGGAGCTTCAAACTTTCACCAACGTTATGTATAAAAAGACTCGTAAGCATAAACATATCCATGCAAAAAATAGGTAAAAGTGACTGTAGCTCTTGGTATTCCTGCCTTTAACTCGCTGCTCTGCCGCAACAACAAATGCCTACGTCTTGTTCGCAGATACAAAAAATCTTCTATTATCCCGCTTTAAGATGACTCCCGTACAGGAGTGCTAAAAGATGTATAAAAACTGGTAACGGAGTCGCAGCTTCCGAGGTAAACCGTGTCCCTCGGGCGCCAGGCGAGACGTGCCGGCGCTGCACCAGCCTCCTCCCGCTCTTACACCCCAGCTTCTGGGGAGGGGAGCGGAGGGTGAGAGCCTGCTGGGGAGCTGTGCTCGCCCCCTCACCGGCCTCACGGCTTCGCCCAGCCGGGGCTCTCGGTAGCTGCGAGGCCAGCCCGGGGCGCCCGCTCTGCCCCCGACCCCAAACCGCAAGGGAGGTCCGGGCTCCCCGCTGGGCTCAGCCTCCCCGCTCACGCTCCCGGCGCGCGTCCGCCTTGGCAGGACGCGGAGCAGCCGTGCCGCCGGCTGGGGCAGCGCACCCCGAGAAGGGCAGGCAGCGCACCGACAGGAGAACAAGTCCCTGTCTCTCTAAGACCTTCCCCTTCTCGGCGCTGCACGGCGGCGGCCGGAGCACAAAGGCAGGTAGAACAAACACTCTGAGGACAAAAACTTCGCGTGCGGAGAAGGGGCAAGTCGTGCGGGGGCCAGCCGCCTGCCGAGCAGGGCTCCAGCACACGCACGGCTGCTTTTGTTCTGCACCGGAGAGGGTGCGAACCTTCTCCGCCCGGGCCGCACCGCAACTTGTGCGGGCGGCTGCGGGGGCCGCGGCGCAACTTGGTGCTGCCCGGCCGCTCCGGGCAGGGGATGCGGGATCTCCGCGGGGCTGGAGCGGCCGGGCACGGGATGCCGGCGACAGGGCAAGAGCGGACAAAGCCGTGTGCGCTGCCCCGCTGCGCGGGGGGCTCGTCCCCATCGCCCGCCCGCCCCCCGCAGTCACGCGTGCACACACACAGAGACACACAGACACGCGCGTACACGCAGCCGCTCCCTCCCCGTCTCTGCGGAGCTGCTGGGCCACGGGAAATGATCCTCCCTGGGCTTCTGGGTTCACCATTATTAATCAACACAGCCTGCCGTCTAGCCCTCCCCCGCTATTTTTTTTTAACCTCCTTTTTATTGTGTGCAAACTCAAAACTCCTGGTCGCATTGCATGGGCTTCCCCCCCCCGCCCCCCCCCCCCCTTTTTTTTTAACAAGATTGTTTAGTCTCTTAGATTCCTTGCACATTAAAACGATCATACGCACCGTCTGGATTAAAACATACTGTCTAATTTGCCTTGTCATTCCAGCTGACAGAAGTGAGGTGCTAGGATGTGCCTGCAGTTTCACGTATTATTTTGATTTTAAAAGTAGGAAAACGTATGAATTACAAGTTGAAGATCAGCTTACTAACTTCTGAGACTGAGGAGAGGAGAGAGCACAGAGGTAACAATTACTTGAAGTGCTAGTGGGTTTTAAAAGCCCTTCCAGATCTTTTTTCATTGCCTTCATTTACTTTCTTACTTTAAATCTATTTTTTAATTTCGAAGTTTCTAGTTGAGTTTTGCCCCTTACATTTCAAGATGCAAACCTGAGGGGGGGGGGGGGGCGGGGAGTGTATGAAAAACCCTTGAGATTGGCTTTTCTCAAAATAATTATGCACATTGAGTCACTCATTTTATTTATACTCAACAGTGTTGAAACCCCTCGAACTGTTTATTATAGAAAACAGGAGGACACTGCCGAGAGGAAGAAATGCTGCTTTTCGTACCACAACAAAGAGTGAGACACCGAAAACCAGCATCACAGCCTTAAACACAGACAAAACAAAAGTCATCCAAACCAGTACTACACAAGAAAAACATTATTTAGACCAAACACCCAGTAGGAATAGCCCTCCACTTTTCCCACTGTGATGCTTTTAGTCCCCGGTTCAAAAAAAGAAACTTTTTCAACCCCTCTTACTCCCTTTTCTATAAACTTTGTTCCCATCTTCCAGCCCAAGAGTAAATCCTTACAGGTATTTTGGCAATGAAATGTGTCACTTCATCAAGAAAATCTTGAAAATCCCCCAACAACTTTAAGAAGGACCAAACCTTCACAGCCTTTGGGCCCTTCTCCTGCAATAAAATGGAAAACCCTTGCTTCCACACCCGTCCCTCTTTCCCTCCCGGAAAACAGGACAAACGGACATATGAAACTTAAATGGCTTCATTAAGGATTTATCACCTTTCCCCCCCTTCCTCTCCCACACAGAATCACAGTAAAAAAACCTGCTTAAATTAATTCCTAGCTTTGAAGGATCTTTGAATGAAAGATGGGTTATTTTTTTTTCTGTATAAAAAAAAAGTAGAAATAAGAGTTGCTGGCATAGCTCTCTACAGGAGAAGAAAGTTCCCCCTAACTGCATCTTATTTTAAAATATCTATCCACACACAGATTTTAATTTCCTATTCCCATAAATCCCAAACCAGATTTTATTGTGGTGAATGAGGATTGTTTTGTATGAAAAGCTCAAAGCAATTAATACTATTCATGGGCGTGACTGGGACTAAAATGAACAAATCTGCAAAAGCCCTCTTGGAACGCAAGTCTTTTATTGTTTTGTTTTTAATTGTATGCTTCTACCTATTAGAAAATGTATAGTGGTATTTGAGCTTAGTTGTTTGTTTTTTTAAAAAACTAAATAGAGTCAGGAACTCATCCTTTCGGGATGGGATAGTCCTTCTCCAGAGTGACAAGAGAGGAGGAAACATTCAGAACTTGCTTCCTGCTGCAGCTTGTATATAGCAAATGTTTTTTAGAAACATGATTTTGTGTCTCCTGTGATATTCTTCAGAAAAGAATAGTAAAGAGAGAAGAAATGCCACAAAGAATACAAAATGCATGAACTCTACATCTAGACTTCATCACTCACCTCTTCCTCCCCTTCATCCCCACTCATGCATGTGTACCAGTACAGGAACACGTGTGTAACAGGATGATGTGTTAAAGCCCAGCAACTGCCTGCCTGAAACTGTGGACCAACTCCTGCCTTTATCGTGGTACAAGCCCTTTTACCATGAAGTGTGCATGTCCCACGAGCACCCCAGGGAGCCCACCCAGTACAGGGAGGGAGGAGAGGGAGAAGGGAAGAGTTACATTGGAAGATGTTAGGAAAAAAAAAAAAAGGAATAAATTTTAAAAATTTACAGGAGGGCGGGCGGGGGGTGGGATGAGAAAGACTCCAAGTGCATGTGTGGGGGGGAGGGGATTTGAGAAACAAGGATGTTGCTCTGCCTTGCATTACTAGAGTACTTGATACTTGTATCTCAAGTCTTTCGACCTCTTCTGCAGAAAGGAATTTAACTCCAGCCGGATGGCTGTTTTCACGCCATTACTGTTTCAGTCATCAGTGGATGCAGCAACACAGTATTTTAGACTTTTGAGGTTTGGAGGGAATTTTGGTCTCAGAAATCCTAGTGGGAGATGTCAGCATCGAATTAAAGTGCCACTGCAGCTTTCTCGTCAGCTCCTGGAGGAGTCCCTGTTCTTTCTCCTTACCCCTTCTTCAGCCTGTATTTGTGTGTTACATATGGACACATACATGTACGTCACACATACACGCACAGTCACACACTGCCTTAGTAGAACTTGTAGCATTGTTCTCAAGCCAACTTAGTGCGGCTTAACATCTTTAAGCTCCCACGGCGAATATGGCAAGCTATGTGTTACTACGATTTCCTTGCTTGACAAGAAGCTGAGAGCGCTGCTCTCTCCCATGCCAGCCACGCAGTCTGCTCCAAAGTTCGCGGAGTTTCGGATTCCCCTCGTGAGCAGAGAAACCTCTCAGCTTTAAAAGGTTTAGTTTTAGCGCAAGGAACGGCGGCGTCCAGGAAGGAGACACCGAGAACAAACAGGTTTTATGGAGACAGCTGTGGGGGGAAGGCACATTTTGTCCTCGGAGTCTTCATTTCATGGTGAGCTGGGTCGGCCCGCTCACCACGCTAGGCGTGGGATTTACGGTGTATTATGCTAAGCAAAATGTCACGTCCTCACTCTTCGCCCGACCCGGCTCCTCTCTAAAAGCCGCCAACAACCGCGGGCCCGCGTCCTGCGAGGGAGGCCGAGGGCTGCCCTGCCCCCTCCGCGCCGCCCGTGCTTGGCGCGCAGACTTGGGGGTGGTGCCAGGGCTGCCCGGGCGGCGGGCCCGGCCCGCGGCCTCCCCGGTGAGTCACGCCTGCACGGGGGCGAGGCCGGAAAGCGCCGTGCGGGGCAGCGGGGCCGCGCCGAGGACACAGCGGCCGGGCCAGGCCCGCCCGCGCACCGCGATGCCGGGGCGCTGTGCAGCAGCGTCCCCGGGGGGCCTTGTGCGGGTGCGCCGGGGACACGCTCACGCCCCGGGCACTACGTGCGTGTAACGAGCCCGGGCAGGGCCCAGGGAGGGGCCCTGCAAGCGCTTCCCGCCGTCTCACTCCCTGCTCGGCACTCACCGAACGTAACACTCGCCTTTCCGCCCCACAACCCCCCCTTGGCACGGGGGCCCTGGGGTGCTTCTCTTCCTTCGGGTAGGCGCACGCCGAGAGCAGCGCGCACAGACAGACAAACACAAACACCCCCGCCACAGGAGGAGGAGGAGGAGGAAGTGTCACCCCCACACACGTGGACAGGGTGACAGGGCCGTAGCACCAGCCGTTCAAAACAACACCACCAATAAAATGAAATTAACAGTCGCCAGATGGCGGCTGGTACAACTTTGGAGCCGGTCTCCGAAGTGAGGGAGCATTTTGGAGAGGGCAGGCCATAAGGTGCCAGGAGGCGGCGGAGGCCGCGAGGCCGGGGCGCGGGGGACGGGCGGGAGCTCACCTGTTCCTGACCAGGAGGTCTCCGTCTCCCGGGAGTGGCACGGGCGAGTCCTGCTGCAGGGTGACCGCTTCCCTGAAGTTTTGGCTCAGCTTAGTCACCACCAGCTTCTTCATGGAGCTGGGGATGGACGAGCCCTGGAAATCCAGAAAGTGACGGGAGTAGGACATGTCCAGGATGGGCCGCGACCAGCTGCCACCGAAGTAGGACCAGGCGGGAGCCGCCGCGGCGCAGGTCGGCTGCTGCCACCACCACCACCGCGGTGCCCGGGAGCTCAGCAAAGCGCCGCTTTTCGCGCTAAAACTCATGCCCTGCCTCGGCTCTCCTCTCTCGCCCTCTCGGGAGAGCTCCGGCTCGGGATTCTCCAGGCAGCTCGCAGGACGCGCCGGCAGGAGAAACTCCCCGCTCGCAGCTATGTGTGTACGTAAACAGAGCCCCCGTGCAGCAGGCTCTCCCTCCCCTCCCCGCCGGCCCCTCCGCCGCACGGAGACGCCGCCGGAGGAGCAGCGGCAAGATGGTCCCCCTGCAGCAGCCGCTCGTCTTCTGCCGCCGTGGGCACTACCGAGGGGCGAGGCCGGCCCGCTCCTGCGGCCGTCCGTCCCGCCAGTGCCTGCCCCTGCCTGCCTGCTCTGCCTGCCTGCGAGGCAGGTGTGCAGCGGGCCGGATTGTCTCCTAAAGGTCGTGGTGGTGGTGGCTTTTAGTTTGCACCCTGCCTCTGACTAAGGGGTTTAAAAACAGGGGAGGGGGAGAGGGGGGGAAGACAGACGGACAGAGAGAAACGCCTCGGATTACCCCCTCCTGCCCCCTTCTTTAGTTTACAAAAAGAGGTATCTTCCTCCAAAAAAAGAAAAAAAAAAAAGGAGGAATAAAAAAAAAAAAGCAGGAAGAAAGCACAGTAAATTATCGGCGGGGAAAGGTTAGAGAAGTAGGGAGAAGTTGCAGCTAATCTCCTAATGTTGTTATTAGCCGCCGCTGAGGAGCCGCTGCCCGCGGGCGGACGCTCCGCCCCTTCCGTGCGAAACGTTTCACTTCCTCGCAAGGTGCTACGAATCAACCCCGAGACGGCGGCGGCGGCTCCGCGCCTGCCGCGGGAGGGGATTTAAACGGGCGAAGCTCTTCCCGCCGTCGCCGTCCTGCCGGGAGGGGAAGGGTAACAGGCTGCTGTCGGTTTGCTTGGGTCTCAGGGGTTTCCCCCGCTCCCTGATACTGCCAGAAAAATCTTACCCTCCTTTCCCCCCTTGCTTCTTTCTTTCTTCTTAAAAAAAAAAAAAAAAGAAATAGTCACCTCTCGCTGTAGATTACTTTTGGGTGAGGGAACCTGCGCAGGGAAGCAACTGGGTCAAGGGCCCGAAGTCAATGTTGTGATAGAGCCGCTGGTCCCAACTTGGTACAACTGCGTGGAGAGAGGCAGTGTTATAGAGATGTTGCACTGGTGTCGCGTGTAGTTCCCAGAATTAACTCCATCCTACCAGTATAAACAGCTCAATGCTTAATTGTGCAGTAGTAAAAAGAAAGAAAATCCCCTTCAGCCCGAAAAAGAACAAAACTGCAGTTCCAAATGTTTTCCTTTAGGAATCAGCTGGGTAGTTTTTATTTGCTTTCTTGACTTAAAAAAAAAAAAGGGAAGAACCCTTCTGTTCTCGCAGCTAACATTATATAAATCCCCAGACACATACTGTGCAAAATGTATTAGCAGTATGTTTCATATGCTGCAGTTCTCGCTCTGCAATCTGTTGGTATTTTAAAGTAAGGATGAACTGTAATCTCCCATAAATCATTTTTAATTCAATGCCGGGTAGACGTGTGCCACGGCGAAGTATCATCTCCTGCCTGCCTCTTTTTTTTTCTCTTTTTAAGTTTGCTGGAAGAAGACCTCTGCTGAAGTTAAATCAGCACATGCGTCTTGCACAGCACTTTAGCAAGTGGATTATAATAACAACCCCCTCAACGCGTGTCTCACATGAGGAATCTTTTATGCCGTGCTGTATTAAGACTTCTTTTTTTTTTTTTTTTTGTCATATTGTTTAGCTCTGGGAAAGGGAAAAAAATGAAAACAAAGCAATTAAAAAGATTGACAGGTATGGGTTTGTGTGAGACCTATTTGTAATTGTCAGGGTGACGTGGGCAAGAGGAGGAGGAGTAACAAACTGAAGCAGGAAAAGCAGCTCGATGTGTCTGTCTATCAGTTGAGACTGTCTGAGAGCCCTGGGATCCGAATGTGTGTTATATTTCAGTGAAAAGAGAAGAGAGGGAGAGTGGATCTCTTTCTCTCCCAGGAGTTTAGGGGGGGGGACAGTTCACGTTAATCTGTCCCACTCAGTGAATGTCTTTTCTTCCTCCCCCCCTCCCTCTCTGCACACACTCTCCGGGGTTTTTCTTGGTTTTGGCAAATTTTTTTGTGTGTGTGTGTGTGTTGTTTTTTTGTTTTTTTTTTTTTTTTTTTTTCTTCTGTTGCAGATCAAGATCAGCCAAAAAATATCCATGATAAAAAATGTGTTTGCATTATATCTAGTAGCAGAAGAAGCTTCGATTTGTGGAAGAGAAAAAAAAGGGAGAGCAAGAGAGAAAAGTAGTCCTCTCCGGTGGTGACACTGTTTGATCTGTGACTGTTTGGAAGGTGGAGGAGTGACTGACATTTCCCATCCGGTGTATATGTATGTATGGGGGCTTTACTCCTTTTTATGATTTGCTTCCTTGCTCTTAGACTAAGTGCTGGGAGGAGAAGGAGAGACTGGATCGACCTCGTTTTTTGCACAATGAACAAACTATTACCAACGCAATAAAAAACCAAACAAACAAAAAACCCCCCAACAACAGCAACAACAACACACAAATCCACGAGCTTGAAACAAGCCAGCGAGCGAGCGAGAAAGTTGCGCTTTGAGACTCTTTGATCTCGGAGAAAGCCTGAGAGGGGGGGAGTGACTGAATTTACCGTCTCATCGCCGCCGCTTGCTCGGCTCTCCACCGCGAAGAAGGAGGAGAAGACGAAGAAGTGATTAAGGAAAGGAGGGGGAGAAAGGGAGAAAGGAAAAGGAGGAGAAAAAAAAAGGAACGAAAGAAAGAGAATGGATTTGGGCTACAGATTGAACTGATCAAATCTTATTTATTTTGCACATCTCCACTGGCATCTTCCCTGCTGCTGCTGCTGCCGAGAGGACTGAAGAGCTTTGTCTTATAAGGAACTTAAAAGAGAGAGAAAGAGAGAGAGAGTGTGTGAGAGAGAGAGAGGGAGGAAAAATTAACCTTGTAAATGAAAACATTTCCTAAGCAAGTTTTTGGAGTGGCGGCGGAAATTGGCATCCCTGTCACCAGTCTGTGGCTTGCCTCATCCCACACCCCACCTTCCCCCCCGCCCCGCGCACCCCGCTCGCCGCGCCGGGAGCTGACCCGGGGGGGGAACCCGGACCGGGCGAGAGGAGAAACCTTCCAAACTTTTTCTCCTTCCTCCCCCCCCCTCCTCCTTCCTCCTCCTCTCCCTCTCTCCCATTCCTCCCCACCCTCCCTCTCGCTCTTCCTAGGCAGAATTAGAAGTTGAATCCGCTTTCTTTTCTCCTTCCTCCCCCTCCCTCCTTCCCTCCCTCCCTCCTTCCCCCCCCCACCCCCCATATTTTATTTTTTTTTATTTGTGTGTGTGCGTGCGCGGGTGTGTGTTTGTTTCTGCATGAAAAGAGGGGGATCGGAAGAGGAGTCCTGCGCGGAAACTCTGCGGCGGCGGGCGGCGAGGCGGCGGCGGCGGCAGCAATGCCGCGGAGAAAGCAGCAGGCACCCCGGCGCTCCGCAGGTAACACCCTCCGCCTCCCGCGCTGGGGTGCCGCGGGCACGGCAGGGGAGGGGTTAACCCGCCGGGAAGCATCGCCGCGGGGGGAGCGGTTCCTCCAGCCCTGCCGCAGATTTAAAACACCCCGGGTGGCTGCCTCCGGGGGTTTGGGGTTTGGGGCGGAGGGGGGGGGGAGAGACGGGGAGGGGGGGAGCAGCACCTTGGTGGGGAAGAGACAGGGGCTGTAGTTTGTACTTCTTTGTACGCGGGAGCTGGAGGGATCGGCGTAGTTCCTGAGGTGTGTCACGCCGAGCCTGACAGCCTCCATCCTCTCCGCCGTTGCCAACACGTTTAAAACTAGAAACTTCATTTTGTTGCAGTCCTGTAATCTCCGCATGCGGGTCCGCGTGTGCGTGTGTGCGGTGCCCAGGGCAGCGCCGGGGAGGGGAGGGAGCTCCGCTGT